>NC_080801.1:4037500-4150000 GCF_028018385.1 Neofelis nebulosa
TTAGATATAGGCATCTGGAGTTTAAACTAAGAAGTTTAGTGTGGACTCTAGGCTGGATTACTTAGTATGAGATCGCATGAGATCAGCTAGGGAGTGAGAATGGATGAGAGACAAGACATGCAAGGACTGAGCTCTGGGGTCTCTAACTCTTAAAGTACTGCAAGATGTGGAAAAACTAGCGAAGAAACTAGACACAGTGGCCACTGAAGGAGTAGGCAAGACGTGAGGAGGGTCTCGAGTCCAGGAAGCCTGGTAAGGAATGTGTTTCAAGGAAGGAGGTATCAAATTTGTCAAGTGCTGATGGCAAGTCAAATAGGATGAGGCCAAATAAATGATCATCAGGGCCACATGGGGGTTCACTTGGTTAAGTGTCTGACTCTTGGTTTTACCTCAGGTCATGATCTCATGGTTTGTGGGTCCAAGCCCCAGGTGGGGCTCCATGCTGACAGTGTGGAGTCTGCTTAGGATTCTCTCTATGCCTCCATCTGTCTCATATCCTCCCCTGCTCACTCTCCCTTTCTTTCAAAATGAATACATACACTTTAAAAACTATGAAAATATAAATAATCACTGTGTTTTGCAAAGTGGATGCCATTGACATGTGATGAGAACCGTTTCAGTAGCACCGGGGAAAAGCCGAATTGGAGTGGATTCAACAGAGGATTGGAGGAGAATGACTGTAGACAGGGAGTAAGGCAATTCTTTCAAGGAGCATTGTGACCAAATGTGGGAGGAAAATGAGGCAGCAGTGGGAAGGGAAGGGAGCAGGGTCAAGAGAGGGCTTTGCTTTTTCTTTCTAAAATTTGAGAAATAAAAGCATTTTTGTAATTTCCATATTGCTGATGGAAATGATGATATGGCAGAGTGGGGGAGAATTGCTGACAGAAATGTTCTTAACAGGGCAAGAGTGACTTTAGTCTAGTGTCCAAAAGATAATTGGCCCAGAGAGGAATGAACAGATCCTTCATATTAATGTTGGTGAGAGCAGAGCACAAGGGAATAGATGTAGATGGAATGGTAGATGCGATAGGTGATTTTGCAAATTCTCTTTTCACTGACCTGGTTTTCTCAGTGCGGTAATAGGCAAAGTTATAAGACCAGAGTGAACAAGCGTTGGGAACAGTTGGAAGTTTGTGGAGAAGGAAGTTGTGAAATAGAGGTCTAGGGGTGTGAGTAAGTAGCTTTCTGACCTCACTTTAGTCAGTGGCCATCAAGTAACTTTTGTGCTGCTTTTCTCCAATTACATTGAAGGTTGCTATGTGTAGGAAGTAGATTGAACTCCCTGCGGTTCCCCACTTCTTTACCTTTGCATAGGTAAGTTTGCATCTGCCTGAGAAGTCCTCTGTACCCTAATCACTCATATTTCAAATTTGCCTCAACCATTACTTACTTAATCCCCCAGACAGAGTGAATTAGTCCCTTCTTGGAACTCTTGTGGTACCATGTGCAGTACCCTGTACTGTAATTTTTGCCATATTGTAATAATTTGCGTCCCTGTCTCCTAGATAATTTGGCCACTCCTTGAGGGTTTCAATTTGGTCATTGCACTACCTAGTATACAGTTTGACTTATGGTTAGCCTTTGTTAATTGCCATTTGAATTTAATTGAATTGAGTTGAATGGAATTGAGTTGAATTGAATCGAATGTATTGAATTGAATTGAATTGAATTGAATTGAATTGAATTGAATTGAACTGAATTGAATTGAATTGAATTGCATGGAGAGAATTAGCAGAAGGAATTGGCAGGTAGGAAGGGCAGAGCCTAGACAGAGTGGTGACATTTAGAACAAGGAGGGGATCTGATCTATAAGGACGGGAAATCCTGCTCATGACAGTGGGAAAGGTAACTGTCTGATCTATAAGGAGGGGAAATCCTGCTCATGACAGTGGGAAAGGTAACTGTTTACTCACCTGTAGTGGTGGAGTGAACGGAGCCAAAACCCCAAATGGACTTCTGTAAATTGTGTCAACAATTCTTACTTCTATAGTGTTTGCTTTGAGGACCAAAGATTTCATATATGCAGAAGGTTTTGTACATAAAAATGTGCTGCATAATGTAAGATACTCTTTCTCACAACACTCTGTGCCAAGATTAAAGAAATGTGTTGATTTTATGTATTTTACTAAAGCATAGCATGTATAACAGAGGAAGAGAAGGATGGGTTAAAAAAACGATTATAGTTATACTCGTCTTGTTGACCTTTCTACTCTTCAAAGTCTCTTTGGAAGATAGCATCCTGGTCTCTTTCAGTTACAGATGCCTCTTAGTGTCTCTGAGACAATAGCCCTAATATGATCTAATTTGCTAAGCCAGGTGGTGTGGAAGACAGAAAAAACGGCCAGCTCATTCTACAGGAAGCAGCATATAAGGAGCCCACTGATCTGACAGGCTTGTGTCACAATACACCAGTGTGGGAATTGCCCAGGCTCAGAAAAGGCCAGTTTTTCGCAACATTATACAACTCGAGCGAACTTTCTAACACAGAGGCAATGTTCACAGTTCCACAGAAATAACATGTCTGATTCTTGATGCTGACTAGAAGTCAGCCAGTTATTTTAACACAGGTTTTAACTCTTACTGGTTTCACTTCACTTTCCCTTAAGTTTCAGGTTTCTTAAGGGCAGGGACCATGTTCTGGGCTTCATAACTTCTGCCCACACATGTCTACCATGGTATTTCATGGGCGCTCCGTTATCATCTGTCATTCATTGGGTTTTTTAGTAGGTGTCAGGCAGCTTTCATGGTGACCACGTATTGGCAGATCATCAAGAGAGTGGCAATAGTGGAGCTTTCTCTACTATATGAACCACATGTTACTTATCTTGAAATTCCTGGAATATATGTATGATGTCCTGTATGAATGATTGTGAGTTTATGACACTCATATTCTACTCCTTTTTTCCAACAGTTTAAAATACCTTTATGGCAGTTTACCTTCCTTTCATTCCCTAACTTAAAATAATTTACTTCTTTGGCTTTGGGCGACCTGCCTACATGCTAAAAGATGCAGCACTAGAAAACATGTTTGCATTTTGATGTGTTCTTAGCAGGCTGCCTTAATTGCCAGCTCTGTTGGGTGGGTTGGGTATCACTGTTACTTCTGGGAGGATCTTCTGAGATACAAGTATATTTCTTGGGCAAAGTAGCATGTTGAGTCCGTCATCATTTGGAGTGAAACTCAGTTTACGTTCAGTAGAGTTGGTCCTATTGGTCACAGGAAGGAATGAAAAACAGGCCATATTCCTTTTGATGTCATAACATTCTGGGACATGTAGTGATGCCCATGAGAAAAAAAAAAAAGAATCAGACAGGGGACTCCATTTAAGAGACGTCTCAGCAAGCAGAATCAAGATGCCAGAATGAGGAACAAAGATAAATGCTGTCTAGGTTCTAGAGGTTGGAGACATTGCTCCAGCAGAGAGAAAGTTCCTTCAGGGTTAAGGGAGAGGCTGGATAGTGATCTACAGGCCCCTTGGTACCACCTGCAGGCCATGATCTTTCTACTCCCCTGAAATTCCTGCCTTCACCTCCTTAGTCCATGTATTCAATCTCAGAGCGCCACCCTTTTTTTCGTGGACATTTCTGGAATCCCTTCCTACTCTTCTTTCTTCTCATGTTGCTCCTGCCTCTGTTGTGGGCAATTTCAGAATCCCGGTAAAATTGCTCTAGCAATGTAGCTTCAGCGTTCTTTAAATTTTCTGGCTCCCACAACCTTAAGGGCCAGTTTCCTCCAGTAGCTAACTTCCGTGATGGTACTCTGAGCTCTATGATCATCCAGATGTCTCCTGCTAGAATGTCAAACTTAACGTGCCAGTATCTCACAAGATAACCTCCCCTAACCAGGTGTCTCACTACTTGACTTCACCACTTCTCTTCTTCAGCCTGAGAGAGGCTTGCGGTCCCTACTTCCTCCCTCTCATTTCCCTGTATATCATCCCTTGTGGCTCCACTTCCCTTCCTAATGCAGGGTATACACCTCAGTATGTCCCTTTGTGTTGGAACCTCCTAGTCCTCTGCTGCATCAGCTTTGGTGGCCTTGGAGCTTGGAGGAGTCCTCCACTCTGTCAGCCCATCCTCTGTCTCACTCAGCCCAGTGAACTGTTACAGGGACTCACAGTCACTAGGGTCACTCACTATAATTTTATGGTTGCTGATGTCACCCTACCCCCAGAGCTTCTTGCTAATCTTAAGCGGTCTTCTCCCCATAGCAGCTATTCCATACCTCCATCATTTCCCTCAACCTATCTTTTTCACCTTTCCCTGGGAAATGACTCTTGTTTCATAGATAGAACTTAGATTGTAGACACCTTCAAACACTCACTCAGACCTCATCATCACACCTTTCAACACAACTTTCAACCCCAACCCCAGTATGAGAGACAAAAATGTTCCTATTCCCACTCTAGATTCATTAATTCATTCGGCAGTCACTGAGAGCCAGCTGAGTCCTACGAAGCACTGTGCTATATGCTTGGGACATTAGAGATGAGGAGGTAGACCCTACTCACAAGGCGCTTACAATCACAAGGAGCTTACAATCAGGTAGGGGAGACAGATATTATGGTGTAATGATCCAAAGATGCGTGGAGCATTAGGAGAGTGTGAAGGGAAAATCCATGTAACTCAGCCTTCAGGGGAAGGAGATGAAGTGTTGTAAGGGACTTTTCAGATGGCGTGGTATCTTGAACTAATCCTTAAAGAGTGAGTAGGTATTAATTAGGCAAGGTTGGAGTAGGAAGGACACAAGAGGTTCCGGCATTACACACTAGAGAAAAATCACACTGAAGATAGGGAGAGGGTATGAGTAAAAATAGGAAATTGAGTCATTCCGATTCTTGACTGGGTCCTACACTTTGTAAAGAGGTCATCTCACAAAGAACCTCAAACGATCACATTTTCCCAAAATTTCCTTCTGCATTTTTTATTCTTTATCCTAGTGTAATTCCTCTCTTTCCCTCACCAGTATGATTCAATTAGTAACCCACTTCTGTGGATACTATGGCAACCACATTTCCTCTATGCCGCACCCTTCTGTATCTTTGCTTGGCATCAGTGGAGCCTCATGATGGAGCTCATATCTCTGCTCCCCTTAGAGTGGACTTTGTAACATGCAAAAGTTATTACATCACTGCCTTCCAAGCTGGGGTTCCCCCACACTCCAGCATGATAGAAAACACCTTTCCCATCCACACCCTGCCCCCACCTTTGCATCCTTACTTGTCCTGAGCCAATTGCTCATGCCCTTAGACTCCCGCATGATCAACTATCAGCAAATTCCTTAATATGCCCTATTGGTTGATACCTAGATGTCTTCCCCATCACCATGGGTATGTTTTGATGCAGCATCTTAATTGGTACATATTTTAATGCAGGCTAAAATAACTATCAAATATCTAACCTATTCTCTTTTTTTTTATTTCCCAGATAACAAGGGTAATAGATGCTGTTTTGTTTTGTTTTTTTCATTTTCAAAATTCTATTATTGAAGTATAGATTACATACAGTGTTATTTTAGTTTCAGGTGTGTAAAATAGCTATTTGATAATTCTGTACATTATTCAGTGCTCACCATGGTAAGTGTAATCACCATTTTTCACCATATCATGTTGTTGTAATATCAACAATATTTTCTGTGCTGTACTTTTCATCTCTGTAAGTTATGTATTTTATGACAGGAACTTTGTAACTCTTCGTTGCCTTTCTCTATCTTACACACCCCACCCCCTTCTCTTCTTGTAACCATAAGTTTGTTGTCTGTATTGAAGAATCTGTCAGTTTCTTTCTTTGTTTTCTTTTTTAGCTTCTACATAAAAGTGAAGTTATATGGTATTTCCTTTTATCGGAATAATCCCACGTAGCATAATACCCTCTAGGTTCACACATGTTGTTGCAAATCGCAAGGTTTTATTCCTTTATTGTACAATTAAATTATATTCCATTCTATGGACACTACATTTCTTTATGTAGTCATCTGTTGACCGACACTGGGGTTGCTTCCATAGCTGGGCTATCATAAAAAATGCTTTAATAAACACAGAGGTGCATGCATCTTTTCAAATTGGGGTTTCCCTTTTCTTTGGGTAAATACCCAGTAGTGGAATTATTGGATGATGTAGTATTTCTGATTTAATTTCTTGAGGAACCTGCATTCTGTTCCCTAGAGTGGCTGCACCTATTTACATCCCCACCAAGAGTGCATTGGTGTTACTTTTTCTCTTACCTTCTCACCAATACTTGTTATTTCTTGTCTTGCTGATACTAGGCATTCTGTCAGGTGTGAATTGGTGTGTCATTGTGGTTTTGATTCAGGTTTCTCGGATTAGTGATGGTGAGCATCTTTAATGTGTCTGCTGATATAGTAGACACTCTTAATTCATCCCTTTCCCCTTCCCTTTTGATTCTTCCCAGGGTGATGGTGACACCGATGACCTCTGACAGCTTAACTCACCATTTTCATCTTCTATCAACAGTCATACATTACTTCAAGTGTCCTGCTTTCCTGCTTCGAGTTACATTGTTTCTAATGCTTTACATGACGTCCCTTTCACGAGTCTTCCTATGGCACCCCTACTCACCTTTTATCACTACCCACCATCACACATACTCTTAGAAAGTTGCTCTAGTTATTTATCCTGATCCAACACTCTCTTTCTATGCCCTGACTCTAATCTCTATACACACTTCAACTGACACCCCTTACACTCATTTTTTCCCTAATGTTTGTTTGTTTATTTATTTATTTATTTATTTATTTATTTATTTATTTATTTTTCTTATTTTTGGAGGAGAGAGAGACACAGCATCAGTGGGTGAGAGGCAGAGAGACAAGGACATGCAGAATCCCAAGCAGCCTCCCACTCTGAGCTGTCAGCACAGCGTGCCACATGGATCTTGAACTCACAAGCTATGAGATAATGGCCAAGCTGAAGTCGGCCACTTAACCAACTGAGCCACCCAGGTGCCCCAACACCTCTTACACTTTCACGTCTCCAACATAGGACTTAATATTTCTGAGGACCGGGACTATCCATTCATTAATTTCTAGCACCTCCTACAGTTTGGGAATAAAGTAGACACTCCATAAATTGATGCTCAATTGACAAATAAAGGAAGGAATGGGTCTGAAGACAAAGAGCTCAATAAAGACCTTCCTTCCTATGCATTCAACCCAGAGTAACACTAGAGCATTTGAATTCAACTGGAGGGTCCTTTAGCCAATCATGGGAGAATTTACCATATTCTAAGAGTTGTAAGCTGAGAGACCAAGATTTTTTTGAAGAAATATTAAAGGTAATTTAATTTCCTAAGAGGCCAAGCCTTGAAAGCTTAGCTATAAGAACTATAAGATGTAAGAAGATTGTGGATCATGATGAAACTCAAGTGCAGTGAGAACCGTGACAACACGGGGAACACACAGTAAGGACCACAGCAGTCCCGGAAGTGCTGTCCTGTATGAGAAAAGAGGGTTTAGTGACCGTGTATGGAGGGAGAGGATAAAGGGTGGGCAGAGTAGGGAGGGGAGGAAGTTGGGATCCAAACTGCAATATTGAAATATCAGAGGAATGTTATTGTCATATTCATAAACTTCCCTATACGTATCCTAAGGAAAACTTTTTTTTTCTTTAACGAGCTTTTTAAAGGTAATATACACATGGTAAAAATTCATATGGTAGCAAAAAAAGTTATTCAATGAAAGTAAATCTATGTCTATCTAGGCCTCCATTATCCTTCCCCAGAAGAAGACCACTTTTAACAGTTTGTAGGGTTTTTTTTCCAGAATCTCAAAGTATATAATATGCATATTATGGTATATGCATACCTCACATGAAAAAAATATATATATATATATAGCTGGTACCAAGATATTATCTACAGCCCTCCATTTTATAGATACATGATTTTTGTGATTGTTAAAAGGTATGACATGACATTTGCCCTCTTAAAAATTAAAGTGTCTGGTCCAATGGGACAATATTTTTTAAATATACTTCATGGTATTCCTACCCTGGCTGCATTGGAGGTATTTAATCTGTCCCCTGTTTATGTGTATGTAAGTTGTTTCTAGTCTACGACTATAGAAACCAATGCTGCAGTGAAAGGCCTTGTACATATGTTTGCCTGCCAGAGTCCAGCAGAGTGTGGGTGGTGCCTCTAAAATCTTCCCTGGAAAGAGTTTAATGGAGGAACTGTGAACACAGGTGCTGGCGAGATAAACGGGCTCAAAACTAAGTGGTTGAGTCCTTGGGGACTAGCAAGAGATGACTTCACCTCTCCCAGGCACCAAGGGACAAGGAAAGGACAAGTGTTACTAGAAGCCAATGAGTCAACAGCTGGGAGAGAAGCCACCTAACAGGAGATGTGGCCATAGACTGAGGAATAAGCCACTGCCAAAATTCCAGAGTTCAGAGGACATATAATGACTGCTTTTCTTTTGCTCTCTGGCTACCTATTGGTATACCTGCCAACTATGGATGGAAGCCAGAGGACAAGAAAGCCTAAACGATGCAGTCCATGGAGGTCAGCTTACTGGCAGGCATAGGATGATCAAAAGTATATCTGCAAGGATGAATGGAGGATTAGCAGTCCCTGGCTTAATACTGTTTGACTTATAGTTATTGGACTTCACAATGGTGTGAAAAGGATAGCATTGTTTACAAATTGTACTTTGAAGAGCACCTGGCTGGCTCAGTGGTGTAAGCATCTGACTTTAGTTCATGTCAAGATCTCACGGTTCATGAGTTCAAGCCTGCCTCAGGCTATGCTGACAACTTGCATCCTGGGGCTGACTTGAGATTCTGTGTCTCTCTCTGTCTCTCTGCCCCTCCCCTGCTCCCACTCTTTCTGTCTCTCTTTGTCTCCAAAACTTGAGTAAACATTAAATGTTTTAAAAGATAAATTGTACTCCAAATTTAAATTTTTGACCTCCCCCAGTGCTAATGAGAGGCGATACGACCCTCTCCTGTGATGCCTGGCAGAGCAGCCAGCCACAGCTCCCATTCCACCACATGATCATGGTGGTGAACAATCTATATGCTTACAGCCATTCTGTACTCACACAACCGTTGTGTTTATGCTTTCAACACAGTATTCACTGAAATACAGGACACAGTTAAACTTTAGTGTAACATAGGCTGTGTGTTAGATGATGTCTCATAGTTTCAGCTAATGCAACTATTCTGAACACACATAATAGAGGCTAGACTAAACTATGATATTCAGCACATTACGTGTGTTAAATGCATTTTTGACTTAGCATAATTTCAACTCCCAATGGTTTTATCTAGAGGTGACTCCATCCTAAATCAAGGATGATTTGTAATGTAAAAATCTTGGGAAATTTCCTAGGACTGGAATTGTGGTATCAGTAGGACAGAAAGAACCTCTTCCAACATCCATTCCTCCACCTCCTTCCTTTGCTGCTTATTACCAGCGCTTAGCTGTGCCTAAGGGCACTCACAATTAGGACTACATACCCCAGCTTCCCTTGCAGCCAAAGCAATATAAGAGGAAGTGTCATGTGGCAGCTTTTCTGAGAAAGTTGAGACAGCTGTGTGCCTTGTGTCCTTTATTTTTTCTTTGATGTCATTCACATGCTGCCTTGGATCCTGAACTCTAGGGCCAAACCATTTGGATGGAAAGTGAACTGAGACTCCTCCAGCAAGACCTGGTAGGAACTAGATTTATTTGCACTTCATAGAATATAGCTGCCCAATCAGACTTGAGCTGTATACCTCCACATTTCATTTATTTGGGAGAGAAATCCACTTTTACCCTATTGAAATCACAGTTCTTCCTTGTTCTGTGTTGTAGGGGAAAACCTAACCCTCATGAAGGTACACAGATAACAGGTATAAATATTTTGAGTTTTTATGGGTTTTGTCAAGTTTGGTATTTTGAACTGAATTTTTAATACTGAGTTTGAATTCAGCTACTCCATTCACAACACATGACTTAATCTTCTTGTGCCTCTGATTTCTCAGAGGGGTAGTAATATAAAGCACTTCATTTGGTTGTTATGAGGAATAATTAAATTAAAATATGTGAAAGAGGTCAGTGTCTGACCAACATGCCAAACACTCAATAAATGTTATTACTGTTATTTTTACCATTATCATGTTTAACTGTCTTCCAAACAAGAGGTACCAGTTAGCCAATTACATTTCTGAAATGCCTTTTTCCTCTTCCCTTATCTATAGTGTGCATTACCAAAGTTTTTGTCCAATAGATGAGTAGTAGTATTTCATTTTTATTTGCAATTGCTTTCTAAAATTGTGGTTGTACATCTTTACATTTTTTAAACGTCATTTATGCTTGTTTTCTGGTGAACTTCCTTTTTCTTTCCTCTATTCCTTCTATTGGATTTTTGTTTTGTTTTACAGTGTGGCTTAAAAAAAGCAATACAAGCATTATGGAAATTTGTCTTCTGTGTTTCTATTGGTGGTGCAAATATTTCCACTAATTTGCATTTGCCTTTATTTTTTTATTTTCTTTTTTTTAAATTTAATGTTTATTTATTTTTTGAGAGAGAGAGACAGTGCGAGCAGGGAAGGAGAAGAGAGAGAGGGAGACACAGAATCTGAAACAGCCTCCAGACTCTGAGCTGTCAGCAAAGAGCTAGATGCAGGGCTCAAACCCACAAACCATGAGATCGTGACCTGACTCGAATTTGGACGCTTAACCTACCAAGCCACCCAGGCACCTCACTTTAGTTTTTCTTTTACCTTTTTTTTTTGGCTTTATTTTTTCTTTACAAAATTAAAAAATATATATATTCAATATAATAAAAGTGATCCTTCTCTACTATCTTTACACCTGAGCTTAATATCCACCCCTATTTTAGAAAGATCATTGTCATTCTGTATTTTAAGAATAATTCCCCCATGTTTTCTCCTAGGACTTCATAGATTGACTTACATAAAAAATATCTTCTCCATTTGTAATAAAACTGGGGGAGGCAGTGAGATGAGATTTAAAGTGATTCTGCAGATGACTGTGTTGGAGCGTTGGCAAAAATGAACGCTTTGACACATAAATCTTACCTAAGAAAGTTATAGTTTCCTTTGACCCACATAATAGATACTTCTTAAACAAAGCATGTGGGAAGCCATCCTCCTTGCAGCTATGGGGTAAGCTTTCCTCCTGGGTTTTTTTTTTTTTTTTTTGATTTTTTTTTTTTTTAAACTCTTGGGGGGAAACGCATCGGTTGTTTATAACGGAATTTTGTATTTCCAGGTTAAGGTGCTGCCAGGTACAACCTAACTAATTTACAGTTTGTAAGACTGCCTCTCACACATCGCTTCCTAGTAATAGGCAAAATTTCTTTCTCTGCAACCAGGACCATACTGCCACTTGTTCACAGGTTAAGCAATGATGCCAAGACATTTTTATGCCTATGCTAACAATGGCCCATCTGTGGACAAGTGCAGGCAGATACTGCCTACCTTTTAAGGCCCAGGAGGGATTGAGCACAGGGCCTTCCACTGGGCTCTACCATTGTTTTTGCTCTCTCTGGTGTTTGCCAGTTTTTATCATCACGGTTGAGAACACATGCTCTAGAGTAAAACTATCTGACTATGTACTTCCATCTTGAGCTATAGGGAAACAAATAAAGGCCCCTTACCTTTTTTGTTCTTTGCTTTCTCTTTTGTGAAATGGGCATTATCACAGTGTGGAAATTAAATAAGTAAATAAATAAATACGTAAGTGCTTACAATTTGTTAGCAACAAACGCTCAGTAAATATTAAGAAGGCTTATCCCAATAGAGAATAGAAAAATAACTTTCTTCTTTTCTCCTAGGATTTTATAGATGCATTTTTAGAAGAAAACATATAACATTGGTAACAATATTATAACATATAATAATATGACATGATACAAATTAAGACATTTATAAGAAAAGTACGGAAACTTCATGAATAGGATCATTGTTACTATTATTCAAACGATGCATTTGCTTTGGAAGGTTCACTTAGTTATATACTAAATTTGCATATGCTTTGAACCTAGTTCTGGATTCTCTATGACGATTCATTCATTGAGCTTAGCCACATTTGCTTCATAACATAATTTATCATCTGGTAGAACTCGGATAATTCATATGCTTCCTTTTCAGGAAATGTTTTCTGGATCAGTTTGAATTTTGATATTTATACAAAGAACTTAGAACCAGCTGATCTGATTTTAAAAATCCATATTTTATTGGGCTTGCAACAAATTTACACAGTAATTTAGAGATGGTTGGCATTCTTACAATAATAGCTTTTCCTATTCCAAAACAAGGAATGTTTATATTTAAGCTTTTTTTATTTTATTATTTAAAAAAAATTTTAACGTTAATTTATTTTTGAGACAGAGAGAAACAGAGCATGAACAGGGGAGGGGCAGAGAGAGAGGGAGACACAGAATCGGAAGCAGGCTCCACGCTCTGAGCCATCAGCCCAGAGCCCTCCACGGGGCTTGAACTCAAGAACCGCGAGATCGTGACCTGAGCTGAAGATGGACGCTTAACCGACTGAGCCACCCAGGCGCCCTGTGGTAGGTCCATTATAAACATTCCCCCCTCAACCTTTCTCTAATGGTTTTAACCTCCACTGCCGATTGTTGCATAGATCCATTTTTTTCCTTAGGGGTGGGACGCTTAACCGACTGAGCCACCCAGGCACCCCAAGCTTTTTTTTAAATATCTCTCAGAAGAGTTTAAAGTTTTCTGAAAGGCTTACTTATATATTTCTTTCATGTTTCTTGTTAAGTTCCTTCCTTCCTTCCTTCCTTCCTTCCTTCCTTCCTTCCTTCCTTCCTTCCTTCCTTCCTTCCCTCCCTCCCTCCCTCCCTCCCTCCCTTCCTTCCTTCCTTCCTTCCTTCCTTCCTTCCTTCCTTCCTTCCTTCCTTCCTTCCCCCCTTCCACCTCCTTCTCCTTTTTCTTCTGTTATGGCAAATGGTGCCAATTCTCTGACTATATTTCTAATTATTTCTTGTTTGTATGGGAGAATGCTAAATTGTTACCTTGTGAGTAACATGGATCATGTAATTTCATCAGGAAGTCTCATGGAAAATCTGATCTCCCTTCCTTCATCGCAGTTATGTATAATTGACATTTGTTGGAAGGAGATAAACAGAGTCAAGAGAATTTCAGTCTTAGAAGAGAAGCCCCTGAGGTGAGAGTAGCCGGAGAGAGCAATTGGAGAGGGAACAAATGTGACCCAGAGAGGAGCTCACTGAACAATGTGATTGGGATAACCCCCAAAAAGCAGGTTGATTAGGAATAGCACCAATAAGTAATTGTCAGATATGATCAAAGCTGTACAAGGGCCACTTTAAAGTGTTAGGTGTTTTCCTTAAATACAAAAACTTTTGTATTTAACCAAGAAATTAAAAAGTTACCCAAGATAAAATCAGTAAAATTAAAACTTTTTTTTCTTTTAAACAGGAAATTCAAGGAAACCAAATTATGAAAGTAAAACATGGTAACATTATAGAGCTTTTTGCTATTAAAAAATCCTATGTACATATGCCAACAAAATAGACAATGAATGTTTTGGAGGCAATGTAAATGACTACAACTGGTTTAAGAAAAAGCAGCAAGAGAATGAAAGCGATGCGAGTCATTTCTTTGAAAAACTAGCATAACCCCATAACTCTAACACTGGAGCAAATGAGTAAGACTTGGGGACCAGCTAGCCTGGCTGAGATGTTTCTTGCCGACACTTACTTAGTTCTTACTCGTACCAGGTGAGGTTCTGAACATTTCACAAGTAATTCATGTCATTCTCCTAAGGGCCCTATGAGGGAGGGGTTACTATTAACCTCCTTTTACACAGCAGCAAATTGAAGAAGTGCAGAGGTTAAGGAACTTGTCTGCTCCCAAGGTCAACACAGGTGGCATGTGATGGAACTGAGTGGTGGCATGAAATAGTGTCCTCTAGTGCCAACGTACCCAAGTTTACATCCTGTCTCACCAGTACTAGGTGTATGATCATCGCACAGTTTTTTTTAATGCTTTTGTGCTTTAGTTCTCATATATGTAAGACCAAGAGACAAATATAATAATCATATAAAGAGTTGAGAACAATATCTGAAACATAGCAAACACCCCTTATATAGAATCCTATTATAACTTCTATTATTATTCAAACAGGACAGGACAGAGAATACCTAAAAAGACATAATAACACATATGCAAACAGATGAATTTCCTGATACCTAAAATATCAGAAAATCCAGGAATTTATTTAGGTGCTCTAAAGTTTTTTTTTTCTTTTTCTTATAAATTGAATTTATTTTTAAATATTTTATGGTTTTTAAACAATATCTTATTTATTTTTGAGAGAATGCAAGCAGGGTCAGAGAGAGAGGAATAGCATATCTGAAGTGGGTGTGATGCCTACAGCAGTGAGCCCAATGTAGGGCTTGAACCCACGAACTGCGAGATCATGACCTGAGCCAAAGTTGGATGGTCAACCAACTGAGCCACCTAGATGCCCCTATTTTTTTTCACATAGAGTATTATATTAGTTTCAGATGTACAATATACTGATTCATCAATCCCTTACAATACCCAGTACTCATGGCAACAAGTGCACTCCTTAATCCCCATCACATATTTCACTCACTACATCTGCACCCCCCCCCGCAACACTGGTAACCATCAGTTTGTTATCTATAATTAAGTGTATGTTTCTAGATTTGTCTATTACTCTTTTTGCCCAACTTTGCTCATTTGTTTAGTTTCTTAAATTTCACATATGAATGAAATCATATGGTATCTGTCTTTCTGACTGTAAAAGACAGTCTTTCTGACTGACTTCTTTTGCCTAGCATTATATTCTCTAGCTCCATTCATGCTGTTGCAGATGGCAAGATTTCATTATTTTACATGGCTGAGTGCTATTCCACTGTGTGTGGGTATTATACATACTATACCACATCATATAATTACGTGTGTATAATACCACATTATAATACCACATCATATATACATACTAAATCTTTATCCATTCGTCATTTGATGGACACGTGGCTGTTCCTTATCTTTGCTATTTTAGATAATGCTGCCAAAATTATCAGGGTTCTTGTATCTCTTTGAATTATCATTTCTGTATTCTTTGGCTAAATACACAGTAGTGTGATTGCTGCAGTTGTATTTTTCACGTTCTGAGGAACCTACTATGTTTGCCACAGTGACTGCACCAGTTTGCATTCCTATCAACAGTGCAAAAGTTCTTTTTCCATATCCTCATCAACACCTGTTGTTCATTGTGTTGCTGATTTTAGCTATTCCAACAAGTGTGAGGTGGTATCTCATTGTCCTTTTGACTTGCAATTCCCTGATGGTAAGTGATGATAAACATCTTTGCACGTGTCTGTTGGCCATCTGGATGTCTTCATGGAGGAGTGTCTGTTAAGGTCTTCTGCCCATTATTTAATTGGATAATTTCATTTTTCAGTATTGAGTTTTGTAAGTTCTTTACATAGTGGATACTAATCCGTTACTGGATATGTCATTTGCAAATATCTTGTCCCGTTCTGTAGGTTGCCGTTCATTTTTGTGGATTTTTCCTTAGCTGTGCAGAAGCTAAGGAAATTATTTGGATGCAATCCCAATAGTTTATTTTTGCTTTTGTTTCCCTTGTCTCAGGAGATATACCTAGAAAACGTTTCTTTGGCTAATGTCAAAACATTACTGCCTGTGTTCTCTTCTAGGATTTTTATGGTATCAGGTTCAGCATTTATATCTCTAATCCATTTTGGATTTATTTTCATGTGTTTTGTAAGAAAGTGGTCCAGTTTCATTCTTTTCCATATTTCTGTCCAGGTTTCCAACACCATTTGCTGAAGAGAATACCTTTTTCCCAATTTGTATGCTTTCTTGCTCTGTCAAAGATTAATAGACCAGATAGTTGTGGGTTTATTTCTAGGTATTCTATTCTGTTCCATTGGTCTACATTCCAATTTGTGCCAGTACCATGCAGTTTTGATAACTACATCTTTGTAGTATAACTTGATATCTGGAGTTTGTGATGCCTCCAGTGTTTGTTTGTCTGTCTGTCTCTCTGGCTGTTTGTTTGTTTGTTTGTTTGTTTAAGATTGCTTTGCTCTTCAGGTTCTTTGGTGGTCCCATATAAAGTTCAGGACTGTTTGTTCTAGTTCTGGGAGAAATGCCGTTGGTGTTTTCATTGGGGTTACATTAAATATGTCGATCGCTTTGGTAACATAGACATTTTAACATTATTTGCCCTTTCAATCCATGAGCATGGAATTATCCATTTCTTTGTGTTGACTTCAGTTTCTTTCAACCTTATTTAATAGGTTTCAGAGTATGGATTATTCACCTCTTTGTATAAGTTTACCCCTAGATATCTTATTATTTTTTTTGGTCCAGTTATAAATGGGATTGTTTTCTTAATTTGTCTTTCGGCGGCTTCATTATTAGTGTATACAAATGCAACAGATTTCTTTACGTTGATTGTATCCTATGACTTACTGAATTCGTTCTTCTGTCCTCACAGTTTTGTCCGTGGAATCTTTCAGGTTTTCTACAGTAGAGTATCATGTCCTCTACAAATCGAGAACATTTTTCTTCTTCTTTATTGATTCCATTGCCTTTTACTTCTTTTAGTGTCTAATTGCTGTGGCTAGGAGTTCTAGTACTGTGCTGAATAAAAAAGTGGTGGGAGTGGATATCCTTGTCTTGTTCCTAAGCTTATGGGAAAAGCTTTCAGGTTTTCCCCATTAAAAAAGATTTTAGCTATGAGTTTTTCATAGATGGCCTTTATTATGGTTAGGTATTTTTCCTCTAAACCTGTTTTGCGGAGGGTGTTTATCATGAATGGATGTTGTACTTCTTCAAGTGCTTTTCTTGCAGCTATTGAAATGATAATGTGGTTCTTCTCCTTTATCTTATTGGTGTACTGCAACATGTTAATTGATTGGTGAATATTGGACTATACCTGCAAACTAGGAATAAATCTACCTCATTTGTGGTGAATACTTTTTTTTTTTTTCAACATTTTTTATTTATTTTTGGGACAGAGAGAGACAGAGCATGAACGGGGGAGGGGCAGAGAGAGAGGGAGACACAGAATGGGAAACAGGCTCCAGGCTCCGAGCCATCAGCCCAGAGCCTGACGCGGGGCTCGAACTCACGGACCGCGAGATCGTGACCTGGCTGAAGTCGGACGCTTAACCGACTGCGCCACCCAGGCGCCCCTAAGAATGTATTATTACAGTCAGTATGCAAGTATTTTCTTGAGGATATTTGCATCTATGTTCATTAAACAGATGGGCTTGTAGTTCTTTTTCTTAGTGGAGTAGTATTCTGATTTTGATATAAAGTTAATGCTGGTCTCATAGAATAAAGTTGGAATTCCTTTGAGAGGAACAGGGAGTAACATTTCTTTAAGTTTATAGTAGAATTAATCTGGTTCTGGACTTTTGTTTCTTCAGAGCTTTTGGATTACTAATTTATGTCTGAGATTCTATCTCACCGTATCTGTGCCTCTCCTCTGTATTCTCCCTCTCTCTCTCTTGCTGTCTCTATCTCTCTCTCTCTCTTTCAAAATTAATCACTTTTAAAAAGATAAGTTGAGACATTTTAAAATCAAATACAATATCAGCAATTATGGCAATATTGTCAGATGGAATGAATTTGAGAAACTTTTAAATATTGACATCACACTTGTCATCGAATTTTCAATAAATAAAAATTTAACAGGTTTTTTTGCCAGATCGAATATCAAATCATACGTTGAAGGAGTTTTTTAAAAACATATATTAAAGCATAACAATGTTGAGAATGAATGTTGAAAATAAAATTGTAAACGAAACAAAATACCTAATTTTTTTGATTAAACAATTTCATCACACACTCACACCCACAAGATTCCTGAAGGAGTCCTAGTAATGATGCCCTTGTGTGAACTTATTTGTATCTGAAATGACCTCAGGTTACGAATGGGTGGCCCAGATTGCAAGCCAATAGAGGGGAAGGTCGCAGGGAGGTGGGGCTCTTAGAGGGCATGAACACGCCTTCCTCCCCTGTGCCCTTTGCCCTCTCATCATCAGCCATGATGAGTCGGGTGCTGCTCTTCCTCTGTGTCCACAAGCTTAAGCCGTTTGTCCAACACGCCATATGAGACTTGTGAGAAGAATCCCAAGTGCAAACACCAGCAGGTACTCAGGGAGGTTGCCTCGTCCCAGGCAGCCTGTGTTCCTTTGCCTGAGTGCCTGGACAAAGGCTGCCTCAGCCACATAGGGAACGATGGACTTGTGCAGCCTTAGCATTCTGTGCAGAGGTTTCGGGCAGGCTGGAGCTTAGAAAGGACTAGGACAGCCTCACCTGCGAAGATGTGAGTGCTGGGGTACTCCTTACAGAGCAGTTGGCTGCTTGCCAGAGATGTCTGTGCTAGGGATGGGGCAAAAGCTCCACCGTGCTAGCAGTGCAGTAGACAGAGTTCAGCCTTGACCATCGCAGGCTCTTCTGTATCCCCAAGTAACACGGCCCCAAGCACAGCGTGCCTGAGACTGACATCTGCAGGGGCTCTATTCCAGAGAAGGCGTGGGCAGTCCCAATGCATGGAGGCCTCTTGTCCCCCTCAGTTTGCAGACAACATGGTCAGCAGCGTGTCAGCACGCTGTGGAGTTGAGGATCTGTGCAACCAAGCCTTACCTCTTCCAGGGCGGATGCTGTCGCACTCTCTAGAAGGGAAGGCAGGTCTTTCTCTCGCTGCTGTCTGCACAATGGCTGGAGAAGCACGTCTTCTCAGCTGCTTGATGTGTAAACCTCGGGGTACCCTTGAAAAGCTCCCTGTGCTGACCTGAGTCTTTGGGTGTGAACATCCAAAGGAAGTATGGCCCATGATTCTGCAGTGGGAATACAGCCTCAGTGGTCATGAGGCTGGGCCCTTTGGGGCATTTTCTGCACAAGCAGGCCGTTACTTAATAGGTCTTGCCAAGCAGGAACACTTTACAGGACAGGTGAACACAGCGTCTCCCACACGTTAGTATCTCCAGCCAATACCTCCTTAGGGGCCAGGGTGATGTTTCCGCCCGGCCTGTCCCAAAGACAAGGTACGGACAAGGTGTGGGTGTGGATGGCACTCACGGCCCCCAGAGCCAAACCCTCAAGTGTGGACACTTGAGGTCCGTGGTCAGAGGCCTCGGTGCTCTGTGTCCGAGGGACTACAGCCCTCATGCTGCACACACGGCAGCCCCGGGTGTCCTCCCTTATCCACAGCACTCCCCGGGGAGCTCTAGGGTCCAGGAGCTGCTAAACCGGCTGCACAACTGTATCTGCTGCCCAGCGGCCTCTTCCACCCCAACATCAGCGTGTGTGGGCTCCAGAGTGCTGTCCCTCGAGAGAGGACACCCTCAGCAATTCAGGAGCCTTCTGACTTCCATGTCTCTGAACCACACGTGTCTCTCATTGGTCTGTCGGGATCGTCATGTTGTTCTCTGTGCACAGGAAATGTCTTGCTATGGGTGCTATTTTTTTTCTTTTAGAATAATGTCTACCACATTCTGTTTGTAAAAAAAAACAGCTGTAGGGGCGCCTGGGTGGCCCAGTCGGTTAAGCGTCCGACTTCAGCCAGGTCACGATCTCGCGGTCCGTGAGTTCGAGCCCCGCGTCAGGCTCTGGGCTGATGGCTCGGAGCCTGGAGCCTGTTTCTGATTCTGTGTTTCCCTCTCTCTCTGCCCCTCCCACGTTCATGCTCTGTCTCTCTCTGTCCCAAAAATAAATAAAAAATGTTGAAAAAAAAAAAAAAAAACAGCTGTAGAACCAATAGATAATAGTTTTCACCTTCTGAATTAGTAAGATTCAACAGAGAAAAATTCTCTTTCTCATATATATATATATATATATATATATATATATATATATATATATATATAACATATATTATAGTATATAATATATTTATATATTTTATTTATTTATATATTTATATTTATATATTCATATGAATATGAATTTATTAAATAAATATACATTTATGTTTATGTATTTATGTATTTATTTTTTTTTTATTTATTTATTTATTTATTTATTTATTTATTTATTTATTTATTTCTTATAAGAAATTGGCTCCCATAAATGTGGACGGTGACAAGTCCCAAGATCTGCAGGATGAGTTGGCTAGCTGGAAACACACGAGATCCGATGGCATAGTTCTTGTCCAATGGCTGGCAGGCTTGAATCTCAGGTACAGCTGATGTTTCAGTTTGAATCTGGGGAAGAGGCCAATGTCCCAGTTTAAAGACATTCAGGCAGGCAAGAGTAATTCCCTAGTATCCATGGGAGAATCATCCTTATTCTATTCAGCCCTTCAATTGATTAGATAAGGCGCACTCCCATTACGAAAATAATCTGTTTTACTCACTGTACAGACTCAAGTATTTCCCATCACAAAACACCAGAAAAATGTTTGACCAAGCATCTGGACCTCTGTGGCCCAGTCAAGTTGACACATAAAATTAGCCATCGTATCTTCCAAATTTCATGCAAGCACATGAAGCGGATGAACCTAAGCCCTATCAAGAACCCAAACTACAGAGGCACCAGGCAGCCTGATAAGGTGCATTAGCACAGCGTCTCTCAAATATTTTATCCCCAACCTACTGTAAGGAACACATATTTCACCACAACCCAGTATAAGCATACACATACATATAAATAAATGAAATAAACAACATTTCATGAATTATTGGTTATCCTTACTAAGTGTAAATGTACTTTTATATTTTCTTATTGGTTCTATTTAATTTTAATCCATTCTTACCTTGATCCACACGTTCATGACCTTCCAAAATACAAGGCATCATTAGTCAGGTGTACTGATTTTGAGGGTCAATCTTTGGGAAGTAATATTCCTTCAGTTATATGTTTCACAATGTCTGACATGTAATACCCTCTTTGTTAAGTTGAATTGAATATAGAAAACGGGCTTCCAATTCAGTCTTAAGACATACTAAGAAAATTCTGAATGCTTTATAGGGGTAGGTCCATAACTATCGAACAAAATGAAACAACAGGTACCAAGAGATACCCTTTTGATGTCTCCAACCCTATTCAGGAAGGCTAAGTTTACAAGCCCACGGAAACACAGGGGACCATTTCTGTCATGGGGAAAATGACCAACAACGGAATGTTCACGTGCAAAGAGCAGACAGGATTAATTTTTATCAAGAGGTGTTGAAGCATGTAGAAATTGTCCACTTCTATGCCACTTATAAATTAGTGCTTATCTCCCTTGGATTATCATGTCAACGGCTAAGGCACAGTTAGAGAACACTGTTACCCAACAATGGCAGCTCTCAGATTTCATGTTTCTGTTATACACCTCCATAGGTTGAACTGTGTCTCTGCAATAGTTAAGGTCCTAGAGAAGAATTCACCCAAGGGACCAGTGTGCATACTGCAAAGGTAAGGGAAACTGTAAGAATGTCCGAATTGGATGGGGACTTCAAAACCCAGCCAATATCTGGAGGAACCTCGAGGTGAGAACCCTTTTGATCTGGCCAGGGTAGAATTGGACTGAGGGGGACCGGACTCTTTGTTTCTTGGCCCCCATGAACCCACGGTTGAAATGAGGTGGTGGGCTGAACAATAACTTTCATGGTTGACACTGTGGCTGAATACTCCTTTGTTACTTCCCTGGTAGCGCCCTTAGGCCAAAAGACAGCAACCATTCTTGGGGCTACTGGGACACAGGCAATGCAACAACCCTTCTGTCAAGCTCAGCAAGGTGCACTTGGGGGTCACAAGGTCCGGCATGAGTTCCTCTACTTACATGACTGCCCGATGCCTCTCTTGGGCCGGGATCTACTCTCCAAACTTGGGGCCCAGATACCTTTTGAACCCACTGGACACACTAGCCTGCAATGAAACCCAAGGCAGAAGGAAACCCTGGTCTTGGCGATACCCCTGCCAAGGGAAGAAGAATGGAGATTGTTCTGTGCCCAGGCCTTACCTGGTAGCCCCTAAGAATTCAGGCTTCCATTCCCCTCGCTATGGGCTGATGATAACCCGCCTGAAATAGCTTGGAATCGGGTCCCAATCATTGTTGACCTGATCCCTGAAGCTCAGCCTCAGACACCAAGGCAGTACCCCATTCCACTAGAGGCTAGAATGGGCATACAAGAGCACCTGACCAAGCTCAGAGAAAGAGGTATTCTAACTGAGTGCCAATCAGTTTGGAATACCTTACTCTTGCCAGGCAAGAAGCCAGGAGGACACCAACCAGTACAGGATTTGAGGGCCAGTAGCAAAGTGACGCTTTCCTTACACCCAGTCATTCCGAACCCTCAGTATACTCTCCTCAGCCAAATTCCGTGGTCAGCAAGAAGGGTTGCGTGCTTCGACCTAAAGGATGCTTTCTTCTGCCTCTGCCTGGCTCCACAAAGTCAATCATTGTTTGCCTTTGAATGGACTGAGCCTGTTACAGAGCGTCAGATGCAGCTGACCTGGACACTACTTTCCCAAGGTTACAACAACTCGCCCATTCTTCTGGGGGAAGCCCTAGGTTCAGATCTCGCTGAGTTTCTGAAGGAAACCACAGGGTATGTCCTTCTCCAGTATGTAGAAGACCTTCTCCTTTCCAGTGACACCCAGGAAGACTGTATGAAAGGTACACAGGCCCTCCTACAGCTCTGATCCTACTTGGGGTACCAGGCCTCATGGAAAAGGGCACAGATTTGTCCGCAGCAGGTCCAATACTTAGGCTCCCTCCTCACAAAAGGAAAAAGAGAACGAGGACTGGAAAGGAAGAAAGTGTGGCACCACACTGCCACAGCCCCAAACAAAACGAGGCTTGTGTGAATGTTTAGGGGCCGGAGGGTTCTGTCGCATTGGGAATCCTCAGATGCTCAGCCATAGTGAGGTCCCTCTATGACCTGTTGGGAGGACCAAACTTGAAGTCCCCCACATGGACTGAAGATGCGAGGGCCGCTTTCACAGAAATAAAGTTGGCTCTGGGACAAGCCCCAGCCCTTGGTTTGCCTGACATAGAAAGGCCCTTTAACTTCTTCATACATGAAAAGGAGTGCTCACTCAGAGCATGGTGCCTTGGCAATGGCCAGTATTCTAACAGTCAAAACAAACAAACAAACAAACAAACAAACAACTTGATCCTGTGGCTGCAGGATGGCCCATGTGCCTCAGAGATCAGAGCCACAGTCCTGCTCATCAAGGATGCAGACAAGCTCACACTGGGCTAAACACTTAATGTTAAGGTCCCACACAAGGTCATGTGGCTCACAAGCACCCAAGGATATCGTTTCCTCTCCATTTCTCAGCTGACACAATCCCAAGGCCTTCTCTATGAGAACCCAAGGCTCACTCTCGAAACAGTATAAGAACACTAAACCTGGCCACCTTCCTTCCCACAGAGGAGGGAGAACCTGACCATGACTGTTCTCGAGTAGTGGATGAAGTCTACGCCAGCTTCCCACACCTCTAAGACCAGGGTATAACAAACCCAGAGATCACCCTGTTCAGCGATGGGAGCAGCTATTTAGAGGAGTGCAGCCAAAGAGCAGGGTATGCGGTAATCACAACCACGGAAGTTCAGGAAGCCAAGGCCTTGTCGGAAGGATGGTTGGCACAATGGGCTGGACTCAGTACGCCTTAACCTGATCCATCATCCTTAGCAAAGGTAAATGAGTTGACATCTACATCGATTCCTGGTATGGCTTCGCTACTGTGCATGTACATGGGGCCATGTATAAAGAAAAAGGCCTCCTTACCGCTTCAGAGAAAACTATCAAAAATGAGGAAGAAACACTAAAGCTTCTTGAGACCATATGGCTACCAGACAAAGTAGCTATCCTACACTGTGAGGGACCTCAGAAATGAGATGCCCCCATAAATCAAGGAAATCACCTGGCCGACAAAACAGCCAGAGTGGCTTCCTGAGGTGAGCTAGGTGAAGCTCCTACCTACACTCTGACTCTTGCGCCCCAGAAGGAAGCCTCCCCACCCCTGTACACGAGTGAAGAAAGAAGTTGGGCCTCGACAGAAGTGGGCACACTAAGCCAAGATGGATGGTGAGTCTTGTCCCGTCATCTATGTGAAAGCACCTAGTGAAGGAATATAACTAACTCACCCTCTTAGGGAAAACTGCTCTAGAGGTCCTCTTCAAAAAGAACTACAATATCAGCCAGCTGCTGGCATTATGCCAGGCTTCAGTGAATAATGTGTAACATGTGCCAAAAACAATGCTTGCTCTGCCCCACAGCCCCTGCCTGGCTCACAAAGGATGGACTTAGGGGTGGACTTTACCAACATACAACCAAATAAAGGGTTTAGGTACCTTCTTGGAACAATCTGCACCAATTTGGGATACCTCCAAGCATTCCAGACCAGAATGGAATGAAGTCACGAGGTGGCCAACGCTCTTCTACGGGAGATTGGGCTTAACCACACACAGTAATAATGGACCTGCATTTGGAGCGGACATTATACAAACCCTAACAAAGTCCCTTAACATTGCCTGGAAACTGCACACTACTTACCGCCCCCTGAGCTCAGGGAAAGGTAGAGCGGATGAATTGCACCCTCAAGGAAACCCTGGCCAATTTCCACCAAGACACTCACCCCCTATTGCCAGATTTACTTCGGCTGGCCCTCCTGTGTGCCCAATGCCCGCCTGGGGCACTGGGATTCTCCCCTTTTGAGTTATTATATGGGCGACCCTCCCCCTCCCCACACACGTTTAGGAAAGCTCCCAGGAGACCTACACCAGATTGCAGACAAGGAAATATGTTGCACCCTTGGGGTGTTCTACCTGTGTTCTAATTCAGCCTATCGATGCTTAGAGGCCAACTGGACTCAGAAATGTTATTCCATCTTCCGGACCCCAGGGATATTTGTATACACTGAGGATCAGTTCCTAACAACCTTTAGCCCCAAGTCTCAGGCTAAACGGGCAGTTCTGCTACCCATTCGGATAGGCTCAGAAATTGTGACAGGAATAGGAACTGGATAAGGGGGCATAGGTTTATGCATAGGATTGTACCATAGACTATCTCAAGAGCTAAATGAAGACATGGAACGGGTGGCCGATTCTCTGGTAACCTTAGAAAACCAAATAAACTCTCTGGTGGCAGTAACCCCCAAAACAGAAAGTCCCTGACCTCCTCACTTCAGAAAATGGAGGGACTTGCCTCTTTTCGGGGGAGGAATGTTGCTAGTTTTTTTTTTTTTTTCAACGTTTTTCATTTATTTTTGGGACAGAGAGAGACAGAGCATGAACGGGGGAGGGGCAGAGAGAGAAAGGGAGACAGAGAATCGGAAACACGCTCCAGGCTCCGAGCCATCAGCCCAGAGCCTGACGCAGGGCTCGAACTCACGGACCGCGAGATCGTGACCTGGCTGAAGTCGAACGCTTAACCCACTGCGCCACCCAGGCGCACCAAGGAATGTTGCTAGTTTTTAAACCAGTCAGAAATACTTACAACTTAGTTTAAGGAAATAATAATAATTATTATTATTATTATTCAACATTGACAACAGGAAAGTACCAATCAATGGAACAAATGAGATCTCACAGATTGGGATCCTGGCTTCCTGCCCCGGCAGGGCCCCTCTTCTCCCTAATTTTACTTGTATCCATTGGCCCCTGTATACTGAATACCATGGTACATTTTATTGAAAACACTGTTGCTCACCAAACTACTGCAGGCATCTTAGCCTTCTGAGGGCACCAACCTTAAAAACTGAAAGGTGATACCTACTAAAAAGGTGTTTTAAAAGGCAAAAAAGGGGATAATGTTGGAGAAGTGAATAAAATACTGCACCAAAGCTGGCCGGTGGGATTAAAACGAACTCTGGTCTCTATCTTGGAGACCCCTCCTCCTGGTTCTTCTCCCTTTGTTTTCTGTGTGCAGGAAAACCCCCACAGATATGACAGCTGATGACTGGAAATTTCCTGCCCCACTTTCATTCAGCGCTCAGAAGTTTGGAGAAACAGGGTCCTCTGAGCCCACCGTTCCACCAAGATCTGCAATCCAAAGAAGATCTCCGAGTGCCACTTTGTTTTCCGCCAGCGTTTCAGCCTGGTTTTGTAACATTATATACACAGAAGTGAACAAGACAGACCAAGTCCCTTCTTTATACAGTATAAGGAGGCAGAGGACCGTTAACTGGTAAACAAGTAATTAACAAGTGTACAAGGTTAATGGGGTGCTGGGACTCAACCAGCTCCAAGTTGTCTAAAGGGAACATATGCCATATCACCCATCTCATGTATGGATCATAGTTCTAAGTGTTGTGACGTTTATAAATGATACACGTGATAACTGCCAGGGTATTTCCCCTTTTCCCAAGTTACATTTATTTTGAAGAACTTATGTGAGTTAATGAAAGATACTGGGGATTCCGAGATCAGTAGATGCTGGTGGACCAGGTTTGAAATAGCAGCCCCAGCGGTCAAAAGACACAATATCTAATCATGTTTGTTTGTTTTTTTTTTAACAACTTCATTAATGTTTAACTGACATACACAAACTGTACATATTTAAAGTACGTAATTGGTGGAGCACCTAGATGGCTCAGTCACTTGAGCATCAGACTCTTGATTTTGGCTCAGGTCATGATCCCAGGTTCGATCAAGCCCTTTATTGGGCTCCATGATAAGCATGGAGTCTGCTTAAGATTCTCTCTTTCTCCCTTGCCTCTCTCCCCCAGTTATGAATGCCTCAGCTCTCTCTCTGAAAAAAAAGCCTTTGCGGCGCCTGGGTGGCTTGGTCGATTAAGCGTCCGACTTCGGCTCAGGTCATGATCTCATGGTCCGTGGGTTCGAGCCCCGCGTTGGGCTCTGTGCTGACAGCTCAGAGCCTGGAGCCTGTTTCAGATTCTGTGTCTCCCTCTCTCTCTGCTCCTCACCTGTTCATGCTCTGTCTCTCTCTGTCTCAAAAATAAATAAACGTTAAAATTTTTTTTAAAAAAAAAGCCGTAATAAATAAATTACTTAATTAATAATTAATACTAATGCTAATAAATAAAATTACATAATTTGGCAAATTTTGGTTACATACACACCAATGTATACATAACAACAAGGAAAAGAATGTGTGTCACCACTAAAAATGTCCTTGTATCCTTTAGATATCCCTCCGTCCCCCACGTCTTCCTGATTCCCATTCCTAGGCAATCTCTGGTCTGTTTTCTGTCCCTACATATTATCTTGCATTTTCTAGAATAGTATACAAATAAAATTATATAAGACATACTCCTTATTTTTTAGGGGTGGGGAGTTGACTTCTTTCACTTGGTATTTTGAATATTATCCATAGTGTTGTGTGTTCCAATAGTCTGTTACTACTTGTTCATCCGTTCACATTTCAGTGGACATTTGTATTATTTCCACATTTGGCGTATTTATTTCTTTTTATTAGAGGGGGGGAGAAGGAGAGGGGAGGGTGGAAGGACAGGTGGGGAGGAGATAGGGAAAGGGAGGTGGAGAGGGAGAGGGAGATAGAGAGGGAGAGGGAGAGGGGGAGGGAGAGAGAAAGAGAGAGAGCAGAGGGAAAGAGAAAAAGAATCTTAGGCAGCCTCCATGCTTAGTGCGGAGCTCAATGTGATACTCAATAACAGGACCCTGGAATGATGACCCAAGCAGAAATCAAGAAATCAAGAAATCTACCAACTGAAGCACCAGCTGCTCCTTAGCCTATTAAAAACAAAGCCTCTAGAAACATTCATTTTTTTCTTTTCTTTTTTCTCTCTCTTTTTTTGTTTTGTTTTGTTTTGTTTTGTTTTGTTTTGTATGATTGTAAACTTTGATCTCTCTAGGGAAAATATTTGAGAGTAGATTTGGCTGAATCATAGAAAGGTTGCATGTTCAGCTTTTTAGGATACTGTCAAACTGTTTGCCAGGGTAGTTTTATCACTTTCACATTCTCATCAGCAGTATGTGAGAATTCCATTTCTTTCATATCCTAGCTAACACTTCGGAGCCCTGTCTTTTGATTTTAGACATCTCGTAGGTATGAAGTAGTAGTTGATCTCATTGTATCTCATTTATCTCATTGTACTTTATATTTGCATTTCCCCTCATGATGCTCAACACATTTTCATGTGTGTATCTGCTGTACATATATCTTTTTTGGTAATGTGTCTTTTCAAATCTTTTGCCTTTTTTTGGATTATTTCGCTTCAGAATATTGAATCTTGCGGATTGCCCATATGTTCTAGATATAAGTCCCATTTCACATAGGTGATATGGAAATATATTCTCCCAGTCTCAGTCTTCTATTTCAAACTCTTTGTCCTTTGAAAAGCAAAAGTTTTAGTTTGATAAAATCCTATCAATCATATTTTTTTTCTTGTAATGAATCATATTGTTGGTGGTGTAGCTAAGAAATGTTTGCCTAATCCAAGATCATAATGGTCTCCTACTTTAGGTACTTTAAAACAGTTATCGTACTGTATTCTAGATTGCAGATTCTAGATTGATGAGAAATCTTTTTCCTCCCTTTGTCTGGATTAAAGCAATTTGATTGTGGGGTGCCTTGGTGTAGTTTTCCTCATATTTCCTGTCCTGAGGTTCATTGAATTTATTGGAACTATATATTTTTAGTTTGCATCAACCTTAACAACTATAAATTCAAATTAGTTTCATTATTTACTGAAACTAGTTTTCTTGTCTGTGTTCCTTGGAGATACAATTACATGTATATTGGATGATTTGCAGTTACATTTTCTCTGTGTGTTTCATTTCAGATGATTTCCATTGCTATGTCTTTAGGTTCATCAAAGTTTTTTTTTTTTCTTTTCCTGCACTGTCTATATGGCTTTAATTCCATTCAGTAATCATAGACCAGATTTCTTATTTTAGTCATTGCTTTTGTCATGAGAAGTTTGGTTAGGTCTTACATATCACTTGCATGTCTCTATTTAACATGCTCATTCTGCCCTATAATTTCTTGGATATATTGATCATAGATATAATAACTATTTGAATGTTCTTATGTATGAATTATATCATTTGTGTAATTTCTGGGTCAGTGTCAGTTGAGTTCCCCTTCCTTACGTGTCTTAGTTTCCTGCTTCTTTGCATGCCTGATAATTTTTTATGGGTTGCCAAACATGGTCAGTTTTAGCCTGTCAGAGGCTGGATACTTCTAGATTCCTAAAATATTCTTGGTTTTTGATTTGGACATAGTTTAGTTACTTACAAATAGCTTGATCCTTTCAGATCTTTCTTTAAATATACTTTGGGCAAGGCACAGGCAGCACTTAGTTTAGGGATAATTTTTGTCCAGTACTGACACAAAAATCAAGTATTTTCCAAATGGCATGTAAGTTGTGAGGTCTTCCACACTGGCTGTCAGGCATTATTCCTGACCGTGTATGGCAGTGGGTATTGTTCCTTCCCCTGGTCTCAGTTTCCTCATACACAAGAGTTTATCAATATTCAATTGAATACTCAAGGCAGGCAATCTGTTGATCTCTGGAGGTCTCTCTGTGAACAACTTTCTCTTCTTTGGTACTCTGCTCTGTGAAAGATAGCAGTCTTCCTGAATCAGTGACTACCCCGTCCACGATTCAGGGAAACTGTTGGGCTATGCCAGCTTCCTCCTCTCTAAACCACAGACTCAAATCCCCGCCTAGTCAATAACGTAGGGCACTATATGAACCATTTCATTTATTTCCCAACATCAGGGATCACTGCCCTTCACTGCCTGATGTCTGATGTTTTGAGAGCAGCTTCTTATATATTTTCTCTACGCTTTTAGCTGCTTCCAAAAGGAGTATAAATCCAGTTTTTGTTATTACATTTGGCTGGAAGTAGAAGTGTTAACACCAATTTACATTTTAGTATTGAGCCTTACTTCTCTGGCTTTGTTCTTTTATCTTTTATTCTTCTTTGATGATAGACTCAATGTGGACATATGGAGAATGGCCATTGCTAGACATAGGGAGAAACTAGGGATGAGCTGGCAGATTGAAAGTATAGTTAAAGAAGAAAAAAAAAGGAAAGAATGAGAATATGCAGTCAAATCTTGAAGAAAGTAATTGATGGCGATTGTCAAAGCCATGTGAAATCCCAGCTTCCACTTTAACACCCATAATATGAGAATTCAAACTAATGTCTTCAACTTGGAAACCTTAATCTGCCAGTGAGCTTTACTAATTTCTACTGGTCTTCATAACTCCGTAACAAAGGACGAGGTTTGGAATTTCTCACCTTTGTTTCTCAGAGAAAACGCACCAAAGTCACCCAGAAAGCTGTGCTTGGGTGAAAACTAAACGTCTTACATGATTTTTTTTTTTTTTTTTTTTTTTTTGCTGCTTTGCTCAAATGATTCTTTAGCAGTGTTCGCCCTGGAAGAGAACAAACTGTGGCACAGAAGAAAACACAGTGGACATGGAGTAAGAGTCTAGGGTTGTTGTCTAACACAGTCATAAACAAGTTATGGGGAAGGCACTTGACTTTCCTAGGTCTCAATTTCCTCACCTGGAAATTGGAATAAGGACTCCCATATGAAGGGCCATTGTGAGATTAAATGAGATGATGCACGTGCCAGTTTTACAGAGCCTAACACTTAATATTACATGCAAGCGTCTGTGCATGATTTCTTCTAGAGGGAGGGATTTGCATTTCTTTTACTGGAAGGAAAGAGATGAATATACAAGTGGACTATCAAATAAGAGGTGGATAGAGGACTGGCTTACTGGTGTACCTCCTTGTACTCATTCAGCCATCCTGGCCCTGGGCTCCCTCCAAATTAAAGAATCAGTGTCAGAAGACCTGAGATCCACCCGTAGGTATCTGACCTCACACAGAATATTAGCCTGTCTTAGCTGTTCAAATGAGGATAATGATGGCTATCATCGGTGGAGCACTTGTTCCGTGTTGTCAGGTGTTGGATTAAGCACCTTGCCAATACTGGCATTTAAACTTTTTGACCCTTTGTTATTATTTCCATTTTATAAATCAGGCAGCTGAGTTTCAGATATGTTTAGTAATTGGTCCAAGATAACACAAACACAAGTGGTGTGGCTGGGATGGGCACCAGCTCTGCTCCTATGCCAACATGCATGCTCTCACCCATGTTACACTGCCTTCCCATTAGCACGTTAAGGATTTGGAAAGCTGAGGGCCAACCCTGATAAAGTACCATGGAGTATATTGGTGCCCTAGCTAAGATCTTTTTCCCTTACCTTACCGGAAACATTTTCATATTAACTGAAACACTAGTCCCTGCACAAGACAACTTTCCTCAAATTTCTCTTAACGCTATACACTGGTCAGAATATAAAAAGCAACGACTTCAGAACTTGAAAGTTAGCAATAGGAGGTGAATGAGGGAAGGGAAGCAAAACAAGAATGACCCTGTGATGGTTATTATTACGTGTCTACTTGAGTTGGCCGTGGGGTGCCCCAGACTAAACATTTTTTCTCGGGATATTTGTAGAGTGTTTCTGGGTGAGGTTAGCGTTTGATTTGGTAGACTCAGTAAAGCAGACTATCGTCGCCAGTGAGTGTGGGCAGCATTCAATGTCCTGAGGTCCTGAAGAGAACACAGGGTAGAAAAAGGAGGAATTCATGCCCCACCGCTTCTTTTCTCAGCCTTAGAAGGTGTTCCCATTTAGAGGCAGAGCAGTGGGTAGGGTAAGGGGTTGGTTCTCCGGAAGTGCCTTTGCTCCAACAACCCACAGTGATGTGATTTCCCTGCAGGACTGAAATGAGGACCCATGTGCGGTTATGGGTCTGGGGTAGCGTTGGAAGAGCGGAGCCAAACATATGAGTGGGCCAGACTGAAACTGTCTCAGGATCTCCTCCTCCGTCTCCATCACGGCCATGGAAATGTCATGGAGAGAGTGTGACTTCCACACAGGATTTTCCCCAATGGTAATTGGTCCCACTCCGTTATTTCTTTCAGACGTCCATGCTAGGTCCCTTTAGGGCCAGAGCCCAGGCCAGCGTTAGGGTTAGGTCCTAGCTACCTGCATGTAGATCTCCTGGTTTCCCAATACCATTTGTTGAAGAGACTGTCTTTCCCCCATTGTTTATTCTTGCCTCCTCTGTTATAGGTTAATTTACCACATAAGCATGGGTTTATTTCCTGGCTTTCTATTCTGTCCCATCGATCTATGTGTCTGTGTTTGTGCCACTACCCATCGTAATTGCTCTACTTGAAGCTTTGTACTACATCTTGAAATCTGGGATTTTGATACCTCCAGGTATGTTTTTGTCTTTCAAGATTATTTTCACTATTCAAGGTCTTTTGCCGTCCCATACATATTTTAGTATTAGTTGTTTCCGTTCTGTGAAAAGTGCCTTTGGTACCTGGACAGGGATTGCATTGAAACTGTAGATAGTTATGAGCAATATGGACATTTTAATGATATTGATTCTTCCAATCCATGATCATGGGATACCTTTCCATTTGTTTGTGTCATCTTCAATTTCATCATTGACTTGTGGTTTTCACACTACAGGTCTTTCACTTCTTTGGATAAGTTTAGTCCTAGCCATTTTACTCTCTCTTTTTTTGGTGCAATTAGGAACGGTGTTGTTTTCTTAATTTCTCTTTCTGTGACTTCATTATTATTCTATAGAAACCCTACCAATTTCTGTGTATCAATTCCGTATCTGCAACTTTACTGAATTCGTTTATTACTTCTAGTAGTTTTGGGGGGAAAGTTTTAGGGTTTTCTATGCATATTCTCATGTCATCTGTAGATCGTGACAGTTCAGCTTCTTTAGAAAGGTAGATGACTTTAATTTCTTTTTTCTTATCTGATTCCTGTGGCTAGGACTTCTAGTGTTATATGAAACAAGAGTGGCAAAAGTAGACATATTTATCTTGTTCTTGATCTTAGAGGGAAAGCTCTCAGTTTTTCACCATTGAGACGTTAGGTGTGAACTTAATATAAACAATATATAAAATAATATTTTTATGTGTTGAGGCATGTCCGCCCCCCTGACTTTGTTGAGAACTTTTACCATGAATACATGTTAAATTTTGTCATATGCTTTTTCTGCATTTATTGGTATAATCATATGATTTTTGCCCTTCGTTTTGTTGAGGTGGGATATTATGTTGATTGATTGGATGAGCCATCTTTGTTTCCCTGGAATAAAAGCCACTTAATCATTTTAGTGTGTTGTTGAGAGGAGTTTGCTAATGTTTTATTGAGGATTTTAAAGTCTCTGGTTTCATATAGGTGTTGCTACCTGGTGCAGAGGTGTTGTTGTTTGATGTTGTTTTTGTTGTCCTTGTTGTTGTTTGCTTTCATTTGCACGGGAAATGTATCTCCATCCTTTCACTTTCAGTCTGTATGTGTCTAGGTCTGAAGTGAGTCTGTGCTAGGCAGCATATGGATGAGTGTTGTTTTTTGTCCATCCTGTTACCCTACGTATTTGGACTGGAGCACTTCAGCCATTCATATTTAAAGTAATTGTTGACCGTGATGTACTAATTGTAATTTTGTTCTTTGTTTTCCAGTTGCTTTTATAGGTCTCTGTTTCTTTTTTTCCATACTCTCTTTCTTTCTCATAGATGGATTTGTGTTGTGCTTTACTTGGCTTTCTTTTTCTTTCTTTTTCATGTATTTTGTGTTTTGAGTTTGTTATCACAAGGCTTACATATAACATCGCAAGGAAACATCAGTCTATGTTAATTTGGTGGTCACTTAAATATAAACACATTCGAGAAATTTAAAAAGACTAACCTTAGGGGCAAGTGGGTGGCTCAGTCAGTTAAGTGTGCGATTTCGAGCTCAGGTCATGATCTCACAATACGTGAGTTTGAACCGCACGTTGGACTCTGTGCTGACAGCTCAGAGCCTGGAGCCTGCTTCAGATTCTGTGCCTCCCCTTCTCTCCGTCCCTCCCTGTTAACACTCTGTCTCTCTCTCTCAAACATGAAATAAAACATATATGTTTTAGTAAAATAAAATACAAAGAGTAACTTTTTTAAGTCCCTCCTCCAAATTTGATGTGTATGTTGTCTTATTTTACATCTTTTTATTCATAATTCTGTAATATCTAATTACGATTTTCCCCCGTTAACATTTCTTGCATTGCTGATTAGTGGTGATAAGCTTCTTTATCTTCTGTCTGAGAAACTCTTTATCTCTTTTTTTTCAAATCTCAATGATAATCTTTCCAGGGAAAGTTTTCTTGGTCGTGGGATTATCCTTTCAGGCCTTTGAAGATATCATGTCACTCTATCCCAGCATGCCAACTTTCTGCTGAAATATCAGCTGACAGCTTTAGGTGTTTGTTTGTTGTGATTTGTTTTTCAAATCATAGGTAACTTTTGCTTCTCTCTTACAACTTTTGAAATTCTTTATTAATCTTTAAACTTTGACCTTTTAGTTCTGATGTGTCAAAATGTAGGGCTCCTTGGTTTCATCATGTTTGGAACTCGGTGCTTCTTGTCCTACATGTCTGTTTTCTTCTCTAGTTTTGGAATGTCTTCAGTTATCTTTTCTTCAAATAATTTTGGTACACTTTTCCTTCTTGTGTAATCCCTATTATGTGGATTTTTGCTCACTTGATATTTCCAAAGTATCCCTTAACCTATCCTCATTAAAAAAAAAATTCTGCTGTTTGTTTTGGGTGCTTTCCCTTAATCTGCCTTCCATATCACTGATATGTCCTTCTGCATGCCGTCTTCTGTTGATTCCCTCTAGTGTTTTTTTTTCCAGCTATTATATTCTTGAACTGTGATTTTGTGTGTGTTTGCTATCTCTTAATTAAGGGTCTCACTTAGTTCTTGCCTTTTCTCTGCAGCCCAGCGAGCACCTTGACCATCATTAATTTATATTCTTTATTTAATTGAGGCACAATGCTTACCTGCGTTTCAGCTCTTTTCTGGGTTTTTTATTGTTCTTTCTTTTGGAGCATATTTCCCTCTCTCTCCTTTTGCTTACCTTTCTGCATTTGTCTCTATAGATGAGGCAGAGCAGCTACACCTCCTACACTTGAAGGAATTGTCTTATATATGATTGTCCCCCTGGGTAGACTCTGTGTGCTAGTTGGTGACATTTGCTGGTTGGCTGAAGCTGTGGCTTGCATGGACTGGGGATCCTGGGGCTTTCTACATAACAGGCGCCCTCTCAGGATACTTAAAGCTGAAGTAAAGGCAGACTGGGTTGTCCCAGGATTCTGTGTGTTGAGGGTACCCTGGCAGGACAGCTGAAGCTGAAATGATTGCAAGTTGAGGCATGCTGGGGTGCTGTGTATAGGTGCCCTGTACAGGGTGGCTAGAACGTAAGCAGTCTGGGGGTCAGGTTGTCCTTGATCTCTCTATGCAGACGGTTCTTGGGCAAGATAGGTGAAGCTAAAGTGGGTACAAGCTGAAGGCACCGGGGGCTGTACATGCAGAGGACACCTTGCCAATATAGTGAAGCTGAAGTGGATATAAACTAGGGTGTACCAGGACTTTCCACTGAGAGGGTGCCCTGAAGGGGCCGTGGGAGCTGAGGTGGGTTACAGTCCAGGAATGGCTCTTTTGATATGCTAGTTCCTCTTTGAAGTGCATTGTTTAAGGGGGGAAAGCATATCATGGGTGTGTGTGTATCCAGTGCAATTGGGGCTGGTGTGTGTGTTGTGTGCCTGGAACTTACTGAGGCAGCAGGCCAGCTACAGCAACTGGACCCTGCTCTGGTCAATGCTTTTAAGGTGGATGGAGAATGTGGGGCAGCTTGGTGGCTCAGTGGATGGAGTATCTGACTTCAGCTCAGGTCATGATTTTGCAGTTCATGAATTTGAGAACCACATTGGGCTTGATGCTGTCAGTGTAGAGCCTTTCCTGAATCTTCTGTCCCCCTCTTTCTGCCCCTGCTCTGCTTGTATTCTCTGCTTCTCAAAAAGAAGTAAACATTAAAAAATGTGGATGTAAAATGTAACCCTGGCATTCTCCTGTCTCTATGACCCAGAGAGAACTCCTGTGGCTCCTCTGTCGTTGACAGAGTTCTAATGCTCTCTTTTATATGACAGTTGCTCTTTTCAAACTGCAGGGTTGTGGTTTTTTTTTCTTCTTTCTTTTTTCTGCCCAAAGACAGAGGAGTCTGTTCCTCATCCTCCCCAACTACCCCTGGCAACGTTAGGGGTGAGTGTTTCCTTTGTTACTGTCTCTCTGTCTTGCTGTTGTCTTTCGATTTTCTATGTTTTGTTAGGCACAATCTGTGCAGTCAGTCCTCAGCTCCTCACGAGGAATTGTTATATCAATGGGTGCAATCCCCAGGGAGCTGGACAAATTGGAAGTACACCTTCTGGCTGGTTCACCAGAAACGTAGTCAGGGAGTTCAGGCACAAGAGCACCTAGCTCCAGGGGACCCAACAAAGGTGAGGTTTGGCTACCCATTACTGACAAGATCGCGATTCAAAGGAACTAGTGGAGGTGAAACAAATGGGAAATTTATTCAGAGACCGACACCAGAAATGCAGCAGACTCACATCAAAGACTCCCTCTAATGTGCTGAAAATACTTCCAGGTTTATGTAAGGAAAATGTGGGACAAAAAGAGGTAGGCATACACAGGTGGTCACTAAGGTCAGGTTGGTCATTGTCTTGGGCTTGAGGGTGGAGTCTTATTGGCTCAGGCAGTCCTTATTGCTAGAGGAGTAGATTCAGTTCTCATCAGGTGATACTTTGCTTTCAGGATCCTGAATTAAGAGATAAGCTGAGGGTGGGGAGGGGGCGCCTGGGTGGCTCGGCTGATTAAGCATCCTACTTCAGTTCAGGTCATGATCTCCTGGTTCATGGCTTCATGCCCCGCATTGGGCTCTGTGCTGACAGCTCAGAGCTGGAGCCTGTTTCTGATTCTATGTCCCCTGCTATCCCTGCCCGTCCCCCACTTGTGCTCTGTCTCCCTCTGTCTCAAAAATAAATAATCATAAAGAAGGAGAGAAGCTGGAAAGAAAAAGTTAATCAATTGGAAAGTTTAAGGTCAATATGGAGGTAGTTGAAATCTTCTTTCACCTGGGAGGAGTTGAGTTCAAGGCCTCAACCGAAACTAGAATAGGGGCCCTCTGAATCCTATTTTGATTGGGGAAAGTTTGGGGAAATCCAAGGTAAGAGACAATAAAAGCAAAGAATCTGTCAGTTTTGTGTACATATCGACATAAACACCAGTACCTCCCCTGATTACAAGCGTGGCATGTACAGAAAAAGGCATAGTAAAGGCCTTCGAATTGGAAAAAGTAAAAATAAAAACTATCTCGATTCTTTTCTTTATTTAGTTTTCAATTTGTATTTTGGAAAGAGAGAATGAGCAGAGACGGGGAGAGAAAGAGACAGAGAGAAAGACAGAAAGAGAAGCTTAAACAGGCTCCATGCTTAGCACAGAGCCCCACACGGGGCTCAATCCCCTGACCACGGGACCATAACCTGAGGTGCTGAACCCAGCAGTCTGGTAGTCAACTGATGGAGCCATCAAGGTGCCCTGAAAACTGCCGCAACTCTTAAATCATGGGGTTATCAACATGAAACAAATTCTAAGGGGTATACATCAGTTTTCTAGAACTCAAACATAATTAAATAAGCCCCAGAATACACAGTCAATATATACAACTCAGTTTTATTTTTATACATAAGCAATGAACAATTAGAATATGAAATGCTTTTAACGAACCATGTAATATCACACTAAACATTGAAATACTTACATTTAAATCTAACTGCCATGCACAGGATCTGTATGCTAAAAGCCACAGAAGGCTGATTGGATCAATCAAGGAATATAAATAAATGGAGAGATATGCCATATCTACCCATGGAAGCCTCGCTAGGAAGATGTCAATTATCAACTTGATGTAGAGATTCAACATAATCCCAGTCGAAATCCCAGGATTTTTTTGTGGATATCAGCAAGCTGGTTCTAAAATGTGTGTGAAAAGACAAAGGAACTGGAACAGCCAAACAGCTCTGAAAAATAACCAAGTGGGAGAACTCATGCTGCACACTTTTAAGACTCAGTATAAACCTCCTGTAATCAAGGCAGTGTGATATTGAAGAAAGATGGAGACACAGGTCAAGAGATAGAACAGAGAATCCAGAAACTGTCCCCATACACAAGCATCTTCACCCAACTTCTGATAATGACATATAGCCAACCTAACAGAAAAAGGGATGTAGTCTTTCATCAAGTGTTACCGGAACAATTAAGTGTTCGTATGCAATAGTAATCAATGAACTAAGTAATTAATTGTTTAATTGATCGGTTCATTGATTAATTAAGAGAAGCCTTGACCTAAATTCATAACTTATAAAAAAATTCACTCAAATGGATCATAGATGTAAGTGTAAAGTACAAAATTATAAAACTTTCATAAGAAAGGAGTGCTGTTGGTTTTTGAATCATTCAATCAATACTTTTGGAGCATTTAGAGTGAGACAACACAGTCTACACCCTGAGGATCCACTAGTGAACAAAGGGAGCAGGAATCACTGGGATCTTGGTGATTAATAGTCCAGTGGGGGAGACTGACAAAGATTATGGAAATAGAAACTATGGTAGAGAATAATGAATGGGGAAAAAAAGGAAATACATCTTGGAGAGGATACCAGAATTGGGGGAGGGGGTGTGAAATACTAGACAGGGTGAAATACTAGACACAGAGCGTCCTGCTAAAGAAGGTGTCAGTTGAATAAATATCTCAAGGAAAGGAGAGAACAACCTGCTGACAGGAAGGTGATCTAGGCAGAAGGACCCATGAATTCCCCAAGGCAGGAGTGTGAACGTGTATACTGATGGGAAGCAAGGAGGCCAGTATAGACAGAGAAACGAGGATGAGAAGAAGGAGGAATAAAGAGGTGGAGGTTGTGGGTCGAGGAGGAGAAAAAGAGGATGAGGGAGAGAAGGATGTAAAGACTGCCAGCAATAGACAAGGTGAAGCCAAATCTGGTCATACCTGTTCCTCCGCCTCACATTACCAGCTGCAGTTCTTTTTATTTTTTAATTGACATTTACTAAACTGTGTCTAGACCATGAAAAGCTAATTCTACTTGTAGAAACTAATTGAAGCAAGAAAATGGAACATGCTAAATGATCAATAGCAGTGTTTAAATAGGTTATGGCATGCCATGTGGCCTTTAAAATTCATAGCCCTGCAGAACATTTATGACTTAGCGAAATGCTCGTATCACTAGATGACCAGAAATGGGATTCACAGCTACATAGCTAATTTTGGTTAATGCATGTACATATACCTCTTCCCTGGCGATTATACCACAGTGTTAGAGGTGCTTACCTCCAGAAGCACCTGAATGGCTAAGTCGGTTAAGCATCTGGCTCTAGATTCTAGCTCCGTTATGATTCCACAGTGTGTGGGACCAAGCTGCATATTAGACTCTGCACTGACAGCGTGGAGCCTGCTTATGATTCTATCTCTGTATCTCCTCCCATCGCTCACTCTTGCTCATCTCTCTCTCATTCTCTCTCTCTGCCAAAAATACATAAACATAAAAAAAGGTGTTTAGATATGCTTCTCTCCAGGTGTTTGACTTATGACCATTTTTCTTTCTTTTTTCTTTTTAATTTTTTAACTTTCCTGCAATAAACTTTAAGACTACCATAATCATACAATAACGTTTCAAATAAATGATTCAGTCTAGTATCATTTAAATAAATAAAGTGTTTCAATTCATAAATTTATTAGGTACATTCAACATATCAAGGATAGTTTCAAATAGTCCACTGTTAACGTTGCTAAGGTCTAGATTACAATGGGAGTCTAGGGATATTTGGGTAGCTGAGTCAGCTGAGTGTCCAACCTCTGCTCAGGTCATGATCTCACAATCTGTGAATACAAGCACCACACCAGACTCAGTGCTATCAGCATAAAACTCACTTTGGATCATCTGTCCCCTCTGTTTGCCCGTTCTCTCTTTGTGCTCTCTCTGTCTCAAAATCAACATTAGTTTTTTTTATTTTTTATTGTTTTAATTTTTTAATGTTGATCTATATTTAAGAGAGAGAGAAAGTGTAAAAGCTGGGCCAGAGAGAGAGAGAGAGAGAGAGAGAGAGAGAGAGAGAGAGAGAATCCAAATCCGATTCCGGGCTCAAACTGACAGACTGTGAGATCATGACCTGACCTGAAGTCAGATGCTTGACCAATTGAGCCACACAGGAGTCCATAAAAACTGTGAGTTTATAAGATACTACATTTGTTTGAAAATCATAGGGGCGCCTAGGTGGCACAGTCGGTTAAGCGTCCGACTTCAGCCAGGTCACGATCTCGCGGTCCGTGAGTTCGAGCCCCGCGTCAGGCTCTGGGCTGATGGCTCAGAGCCTGGAGCCTGTTTCCGATTCTGTGTCTCCCTCTCTCTCTGCCCCTTCCCCCATTCATGCTCTGTCTCTCTCTGTCCCAAAAATAAATAAACGTTGAAAAAAAATCATATAATTGGCTTTATGCAATATGCTATTGGCTTTAGGAAAGACTTTAGTGAACAGAATCATCAACCCACTTACTCTAATAAATATATTAATTTCCAAAATATCATCTTCAGTGGGTCTGCTACAGGACCACATCATATTAAACACGAACAAACAAGCAAGCAAGCAAACAAACAGACAGACAAAGAAACAAACAAAACAAGAACTAGTAGCAAATCATGACGCATAATGATCCATCCCACTGTCAAATTTTGTTACTATTTTTTTGGCCAAAGAGCTTATTTCAAAGGATTCTATTGTTTTTAATACAGATGAACTTCTGCAATTAGTTCAGCATATAGGTTTGAGGACATACTGAAAATGTAAAGGAAATACAGAATTTTATATTGTATAACCTTAGGCCTCTAACTTCCATGAAACTCCAAAAGGAGGACATTACCAGCACCATGAATTCTCTCCCTGTGATCACTCCCCTTTCCTGCTCCATCTACCTTTCCAAACGTAATCCATATCCTGACTTTAAGCAACAGAGATTAAATTAGTCCATGTTTGAATTTTATAAAAATATAATGGAATAATATGCATTTCTTTAGATCTGGCTTCTTCCGTTCAACATTATAAGGCTCATCGATGTTGTTTTGCATAGGTGTAACTCAGGGATTGGTACTTCCACACTGTATTCTCTTACATGATTATTTAACAATTGCTTACCCATTCTACTGTTGATTCACGTTTGGAATGTATGTTTCCATACTGTACTTATTATACGGAAGGCTGCTATGAACAATTCCCTTTTACTGTGCTCAGCATGAAGCGTATCTACTACAGCGTGTTAATGTTTAGTTAGCTGCCTTAGCCTTAAACCCTGGCTGTACATCAGAATCACCCTGATGTCTGGATGGCGGTTCCACAGATCATGCTAATTTGAGCTTGTTTTAAGAACCACTAGGGTAGTTGTTGAAATCCCCAGACAAAAGGAGGAGATGAATCCAGTTTAAAGAATTCTCAATGGGTTTCTCTTTCAGGACACTAAAATGCAATGTAAAAATTATTTTGTGGCCATATTGACATCACCTTTCTCCTCCTCCCCCTTCTTCTTCTTCTTCTTCTTCTTCTTCTTCTTCTTCTTCTTCTTCTTCTTCTTCTTCTTCTTCTTCTTCCTCTTTTTTCATAAAGTTCCTACACAAAAAGACTACCTATAGGCTTTAAGATGCTCTGCATGGCTTCCATAACATCTTGAAAATTCCCCAAATTCTCAAAGGAAACGTCTTTAGACATTTTTTAAAAATATGTGTTCCATGATACGGCACACTTGAGTGGGAGATTAGGGTATCAAATATCTAGACATACCCTAGTTTGGTATCCCAGCTCCATAAATACTGAGACTGGAAAAGGCAAGAGTTAATTTTCCATGGTCCAGATAAAGACAGAATTAAGTGAGATCTCCTTAGTAGTAACTGTTACAACTGAAAATTTAGTTGGTGGTCTTTAATTTTCTAGTTTCCTGAAACTGCTTTTTGGATTCATGCCCAGAATCTGTCTTGATGAATATATGTCAGAGAATGAAAGCCAAAAACGAACAATGTGACCCTAGAAAGTACTGCAACAGTTAACATTGAGGTATCACAAAACTCTGAAAACACGTTCTTCAAGTTCAGTCTCCAATATGCACTGAGAGGTAGGAGAAAACGGAGGTCATAATATAACTCTTTTGTGAAACGTGAATATATGTGCAGTAACTTATTATTTTTGTGAAGTTAGGTAATTGCCTCTGGTTTGTGATGTAACGTTGTTTCAAGGTTGCACTTGAATCCGAAAATTCCTTCAGCAGACTCCCCTCCCACCTGATTTGACGTTGACTCAACCACTTCACCAAGAAAGATTTCTAAACTTTGACCATGTTTGACTGTTTATAAAAGTTTCTGGAAGCATTGAAGACCTCATCTTTGCCTTCAAGAAACTTACAATATTTGAGGGTAGAAAAAACCCAAACAGCATACAAACACAGTAAGACTTCAAGGTCAAGTTTCATGTATCAGGAGAAGTCCACTGAGCTGAGTTGATCAGTAAAGGCATCTCAGAGGCATAGCACAAAGAATCTTAAAGGATGACCAAATTTCTAGCTGGCAGGCAGAAAGGAGAAGGACAAAGGAGACAAAAGCAAATGTGTGTGAAAAAAGGAGGGGCAGGCATTCCAAGAACAGTGAGAACAACCCTGTTGGAGTTTGAGGTTCTTCTACAACAGTGGCCATTAAGTATTTGTGATGATGGCAAAGACTGGGTAGAAGATCAGGTACCTACGTAACCCATCAACTCCATAATCTTATGTCAGGAGGTCTTGTTGACAGCAAAGAATTGGAGACCATCAGTTAAAACCTCAAGATGGTAATAACGAAGCAATTTGGTAGAAACAAAGCAACGGAAAGTTATAATTCTAAGCAAACTTCTGTAAGTGTGTGAATTAATACCCAATCAATAAGCAATTGAAATCCATGACCAACTTAAGACCCCTCTTGTGTTCCTCTGTTAATGGGGCATGGTCTTCAGTTGCTCAAGTGGGAAAGAGACTCCTTGTCAGTCGTCCCCTCCTCAACGTCTTTCCTGTGATCCATTCAGCAGCAGGGGTTCTCAACTCCACCTCCAACGTATGCCAAGCCAGCTAGTTTCTCACCACCTTCTGCCTACTCTCCGGTTTCGTTCTTAGCCTCATGCTGCCTTTCCCTTCCCACCAAAATCCCAGTTCATTCTTTTCACTGCATCAGGAATGCAATCCAAAAATCCTGAATCTGAGCAGTTCATTCCTCTGCTTAAAACAACCCTCTAATCTCCACTGTACTCAAAATGACACATAGAATCTGTAACGTGACCACCAGACGTTGGCAGTCCTGCCTCATCACCCCTCTAATGCCATCTTTCCTCATTCTCCTTTCATTAGGTGATTGGGACCGTCTCTTCTCCTGGTTTCTCAAATTAGGCCCACGTAGGTTCCGCTCAGGATGCATTTTGTGTTCACTAGTTTCCTTACTGTTCTTGCTACGGGTCCAAGTTTGAATAAAGGACTTTTCTCCCCAAGAAACCTTTGTTGGCCTATCCTCTAATCGAGATTTTGTCCGCCCTGTCATTCCTTCTCATAACATTTAGTCTTTTATTTAATAGCATTTGCCACAACTTGTGATTACACATGTACCTTTTGTAGCTAAGGTTTGAAACATCCTGAATATATGGAGCGTGCATGTTTGATTATCACTGTGTACTTGAACCTAATAGCACCTGACACCTAAGGTGCTCAACATGTATATCCACAGTGCCTGAAATAGGGGACTTTTAAGTATCTCCCGGTGTGCTGGACTGCAATATACATTCAAGTCTTCAATAATCTCTACCACCAAATTTAGTATTCATATACAAAAAAGGGAAGGGTCACCTCCTCAAGAATAGGAAAAACAGTTTGCCTTGTTGATAGCTTCTATGGTGTAGCTTACATTTTGACCTACGAAAGACCCCACCCTGGAGATACAGTTTGCATGGATGTAGTGACAACTATGTGGAAATCAAAACAAAATAGAGTGTTTATTGAGTGTAATGTTCCAGATTTTTTCCACACATTTTACAGCATTACCAATAATCTCACAACCATACTGAACATAGGCGGTATACTTCCCCTTTACAAATTGGAAAAGCAAACTCTGAGGTATCATTTGCCTATAATCTAAGATCTGGCTGGTCAAAGAAATCGATGGGGCCAGGTAATTTAAAAAATCCACAATTTTGTCCAACGTAACCTCTGGGAAATCAGAAAATGAGCGGCTTTCATAAGTGCAGCTGCCCAGAGCCTTTTGGTGGAGCCGTTTGTGTGGAGCCCGGGGTTTGGCACCATCACATCTCCAGGATGTGATCTCCAGGTTACCAGGAGAAACCCCCATTGTTGGGAAGGGCAAGAACATCCATCCATGGCAACTTAAGGTGTTTTAACCCCTGTCAAGATAGTGCAAACCTCCACTTTGGCTTTCAAAGATGACATGAGACTGAACGCGGAAAACCCAAAAGACTCCATGAAAACGCTCGAAGATCGGATACATGAATTGACCAAACTCACAGGATACAAAATCAGTGTAAAGAAACTGGTTGCATTTCTATACACCAATAAGGAAGCAACAGAAAGAGAAGTCAAGTTATCAATGCCAATTACAATTTCACCAAGAACCATAAAATACCTAGCAAGAAACCTAACCAAAGATGGAAAAGATCTGTACGGTGAAAAGTATAGAAAATGTATGAAGCGAAATGATGAAGTCACAACAAAATCAGAAAAAACAAACAAACAAACAAACACACACAGACACACAAACAAACAATCCATGCCTATAGAGTGGAAGAATGAATAGTGTTAAAATGTCAATACTACCCAAAGCAATCTACACATTTAATGCAATACCAATCAAAATTGTACCAACATTCTTCTCCAGACTAGAGCAAGCAATCTGAAAAGTGGCACGGAACAACCAAAGAACTTGAGTACTCAAACTTATGTTGAAAAAAGAAAGCCAAAGTGGGAGGCAGCCCAGACTTCCCCTTTTCTATGAAGCTGTAATCATCAAGATAGTATGACATTGGCACAGAAACAGGCACATTAAACAATGAAACAGAGTAGAGAACCCAGAAGGGGCCCCACAAATGTATGGTGAACTAATCTTTGACAAAGATGGAAAGAGTATCCAATGGATAGAAGACAGTCTCTTGACAAGTGGTGCTGGGAGAACGGAACAGCAACATGATGAAGAATCATCTAGATGACTCTCTTACAACGTGCACAAAAATAAATGCAAAATGGATGAAAGACTTAAATGTAGACAGGAATCCATCAAAACACTAGAGGAGAAAAGAGGGGGAAAAAAAACATTTCTTCCTTGAATGTCTCAAAAGACAAGGGAATGAGAAGCTAAAATGAATTATCAGGACCTGGTCAAGATAAAAATCTTCTGCACTGCTAAGGAAACAATCAGCGAAATTAAAAGGCAACCGATGGAAGGAGTGAAGATATTTGCGAATGCCATATTGGAAAAGGGTTAGTATACAAAATGTATCAAGAACTTACCCAAGTCACACCTGGAAAATGTAATACAGTGAAAAAATGGGCAGAAGACATGAATAGACACTTTTCCAAAGGAGACATCCAGATGGCCCACAGACACATGAAAAGATGCTCAATATCACTCTTCATCAGGAAAATACAAATCAAAGCCACACTGAGATACCACCTCACACTAGTCAGTGTGGCTAAAATGAGCAACTCAGGAAACCACAGATGCTGGCAAACATATGAAGAAGGAGTAACTCTCTATCACTGTTGGTGGGAAAGGAAACTAGTGCACCACTGTAAGCATGAAACCTACGGACATCACAATGACTCTGAACGCATATCTTTCCCTAATAACACTGAATTTCAAAGGAATAAATGCTCCAACCAAACAATGTAGCGTATCAGAATGGATGGAAAAAACAAAAACAAAAAACAAAACAAGACCCATCTCTTTGCTGTCTACCAGAGACTGATTTTAGACATGAAGACACCTTCAGATTGAAAGGGAGGGGATGGAGAACTATCTATCATGCTACTGGAGGTCAAAAGAAACCTGGAGTCGCCAACTTATATCATACAAAGTAGAGTTTAAATTAAAGGCTGTAACAAGAGATGACGAAGGGCTTTCTATATTAATTTCAGGGTCTCTCCATCAGGAAGAGCTGAACATTTAAATGTCTACACACCAAATTCGGAGACACACAAATATAAAAAACAATTAATTATAAACATACAGAACTTGTTGAAAAGAATGTGGTAATTGCAGAGACATTAAATTAACCATAGAAAAAAGGATGCAAAATCTCCAAAAGCATGGAGGTTAAGGAACATCCCACTAACGAATAAATGGGTCAACCAGGCAATTTGAGAAGAAATTAAAAGATATAAGGAAACAAATGAAAATGAAATACAACAATGCAAACCCTACGGAATGCAGCAAGGGCTGTCCTGACAGGGAACAACAAAACAAAACAAAACAAAACAACAACGTCAGCGACAACAACAAACATTGCTATCCAGGCCTATCTCAAGAAACAAGAAAAATCCCCAATACAAAATCTAGCAGCACACCTAAAGGAACTAGAAGCAGGACAGCAAGTCACCCCAAACCGAGAAGAAGGAGAGAAATACTAAAGATCAGAGCAGAAATAAACAATATGGAGTCTAAAGGAAAACAGTAGAACACATCAATGAAACCAAGAGTTGTGTTTTTGAGAAAATACACAAAAGTGATAAACGTCTACCCTGGCTTCTCAAAAAGAAAAGATAGGGGACCCAAATAGGAAAAATCACAAATGAAAATGGAATTATTACAACGAATCCCTCAGAAATTCAAGCAATCATCAGGAAACACTGTAAAATCTTCTACGCCAACAAACCTGACAACCTGGAAGAAATGGACAAATGCCTCCATACCCACACACTTCCAAAACTCAAACGGGAAGAAATAGAAAATGTGAACGCACCCATAACTAGTGAGGAAATTGAATCCGTTATCAAAAATCTCCCAATATATAAGAGTCCTGGACCAGGTGGCTTCCCTGGCGAATTCTAGCAGCCATTTAAAGCAGAGATAATAGCTATCCTTCCCAAGCTGTTCCAAAAAATGGAAATGGAAGGAAAACTTCCAGACTCATTTTATGAAGCCAGCATTACTTTGATTCCCAAGCCAGACAGAGACACAGAGAAAAAGGAGAATTACAGGCCAATATCCCTGATGAATAGGGGTGCAAAAATTCTGAACAAGATACTAGCAAATCACATTCAATAGCATATAGAAAGTATTCAACACGACCAAGCGGGATTCATTCCTGGCCTGCAGGGCTAGTGCAATATTCACAAATCAATCAATGTGCTACATCACATTAATAGAAGAAAAGATAAGAACCATAGTACACTGTCAATAGCTGCAGAAAAAGTATTTGAGAAAATACAGCGTCCTTACTTAATACGAACCCTCAAGAAAGTTGGGATAGAAGGAACATACTTTAAACATCATAAAAGCCATTTATGAGAAGCCCACAGTAAATATCGTCCTCAATAGGGAAAAACAGAGACCATTCCCCCTGAGATCAGGAACAAGACAGAGATGTCCAATATCACCCCCGTTGTTGAACATAGTGTTGGAAGTCTTAGCATCAGTAATCAGACAGTAAATGGAATTAAAGGTGCCATCATTTGCAACGATGAATTCAAACTTCCACATTTTGCAGATGACATGACACTATACGTGGAAAATCCTACAGACTCCACCAAAAGTCCTCTAGCACTGATACATGAATTTAGCAATGTTGCAGGGTACAAAAGCAATGTACAGAAATTGGTTGCGTTTTATACACCAATAATGAAGCAACAGAAAGAGAAATAAAGAAACGGATCCAATTTACAATGCACCAAGAGTCAAAAAATACCTAGGAATAAACCTAACCAAAGATGTAAAAGATCTGTATGCTGAAAACTATAGAAAGCTTGTGAAGGACATTGAAGAAGATACAGAGAAAGTGAAAAACATCCCACGCTCGTGGATTGGAAGAACAAATATTGATGACATGTCAATACGACCCAACGCAGTCCTCATATTATATGCAGCCCCAATCACATTGCACCAGCATTCTTCTCCAAGCTGGAACAAGCAATCATAAAATGTGTATGGAAACACAAAAGACCCTGAATAGCCAAAGTAATACTGAAGAAGAAAACCAAAGTGAGAGGCACCACAATGCCAGACTTTAGCCACTACTGCAAAGCTATAACCATCAAGACAGCATGGTATTGGCACAGAAACAAATACATAGACTTAATGGCATAGAATAGAGACCCCAGAACTGGACCCATATACGTATGGCCAACTAATCTTTGACAGAGCAGGAAAGAATATCCAATGGAAAAAAAGACAGTCTCTTTACCAAATGGTACTGAGAGAAGTGGACAGCAACATGCAGAAGAATGAAATTAGACCACTTTCTTACACCACTCACAAAAATAAACTCACAATGGATGAAGGACGTGAATGTGAGACAGGAAACCATCAAACCCTTGAGGAGAAAGCAGGAAAAATCGTCTCTGACCTCAGCGTCAGCAAGTTCTTAGTTGACACATCTCCAAAGGCAAGGGAACTAAAAGCAAAATTGAATCATCGGGACATCCTTGAAACAAAAATCTTCTCCACAGTGAAGGAAACAATCAACACAACTAAAAGGCAACTGACCTAATGGGAAAAGATGTGTCCAAAAGTCATACTGAATAATTGGCTACTATCCAAAATCTATAAAAAGAACTCACCAACTCCATACCCGGGAAACAAAGAATCCAGGGAAGAAACGGGCAGAAGACTTGAACAGACACTGTTCTAAAAAAGACATCCAGATTGTCAAGAGACACATGAAAAGATGCTCAACAGCACTCCTCGTTGGGGAAATCCAAATCCAAACCGCACTGAGATACCACCTCATGCCAGTCAGAGTGGCTACAATGAGCAAATTAGAAGACTATAGATGCTGGTTGGGATGTGGAGAAACAGGAACCCTCTTGCTCTGTTGGTGGGAATGCAACCTGGTGCAGCCGCTCTGGAAAACAGTGTGGAGGTTGCTGAAATCATTAAAAATAGATCTACCCGAAGACCCAGCAATAGCACTGCTAGGAATTTACCCAAGGGGTACAGGAGTGCTGAGACATAGGGGCACATGTACCCCAATGTTTATAGCACTACTTTCAACAACAGCCAAACTATGGCAAGAGCCTAGCTGTCCAGCAACTGACAAGCTGATAAAGAAGTTGTGGTTTATGTATATACAATGGAATACTACTTGGCCATGAGAAAGAATGAAACCTGGCCATTTGTGGCAACGTGGATGGAACTGGGGGGTATGATGCTACGTGAAATAAGTCAGGCAGAGAAAGACAGATACCATATGTTTTCATCCATGTGTGGATCCTGAGAAACTTAGCAGAAGACCATGGGCGAGGTGATGGGGGGAAAAAGTTATAGAGAGGGAGGGAGGCAAACCATAAGAGACTCTTCAATACTGATAACAGACTGATGGTTGACGTGGGGTTGGGGAGAGGGGAAAGTGGGTGACGGGCATTGAGGAGGGCCCCTGTTGGGATAAACACTGGGTGTTGCGTGGAAACCAATTGGAAAATAAATTACATTTAATGAAAAAGGAAATCCAGGGGTTGCTCTTACTGAATATGAGGATAGCTTTCCATTTTCAGCACTTTATGAGCGTGAGGTAGTAGTAGCTTAAGCTGCGTAGATGAAACTTTTGTTTGTGTGTTTAAGAGAAGGAGTTGAATAAAGACAGAGGCCTGTCACATGTATCACGTTGACCTTGGCAAGTTTCTCTTCTGCTTGTTACCATGACTTACCACTTTTAGTGATTCACATAGTTTGGAGTCATCCTTTCATGCGGAAGTGGATTTCAATTGATCATGGTAGGTGGTCCTTGTAGTATTTTGTGAATGAATTGTGTATGTGGTGATGACGGATGGACTATGCTGGTTGCTTTCAAAAGCACTTACACGGACGGTGTAACACGTTTTCTACCCTTGGAATCCCATACGGTCTCTTACTACCTTGTGTATGACTTACCTGAAATATCATGAATTGGTAGGTAGTGAATAGGTTTTCGTGGCACTGAATGCCCTACTGGCCACTCACACAAAATTCGTTGACGCTTTGCTCTTAAGCACACAACGACTCAGTCTTCCCTAAGCTGCATGAAAGTGCGCATGGATACTAACTCGGCCAACTGTTTGCTGCTGCTGTGAAGAACAGCTTCGTGAACTGTAAGATGTAGCAACACACGTATGGAACCCTAAGCAAGGCACAGTATATCGGTGTTCTTTGAAAGGGTAGAGTAGTTATTTCAATTTGGCTTTCAGTGCGTTGCATGACAAGGCACTTAATTAGCTAAAACCCTCTTAGAGTCATGTTTGATTGCAAGTTGTGTGTACTCTCCACCGCTAAGTGTCATTTCATGTTAGATGGAATTAATGGAGGCTGAAGCACCCGTGCATTCACCTCCAGGACAACACTCTTGAACTCGTGAAAAATTATGGGCCTTCTCAGGTAAGATTGCGTGCAGGTCTTTCTCAAGGGCATAATCTGAAACACAGCCAAACCTAAGGCAGCTTTGGGCAGCCCACCGTGATAAGATATGCAGCATTGTGACCTCACAAAGCGCCTGGTCTCCTAGCAACTGCGGTGTAACTCTCACAGCCTGCCTCCTGATTTGGCTTCATGGTAGGAAATTCATTAGGGTCCTGAGGCGGCCGCGAGACCTGGCAAGCGCAGCGGCCCCCAGCGGCCTCACATCCTGAGCAGCATGAAGAGGCGGAGGCGCTGGCCCAGGGCGGCCTTGGCCCCAGCAGCCATAGGAGGAGCCTCTAGCGCTGCAGGAGGGGCCAGGCGGAGGCAGCAGCCCCCGAGGCCCGCCTCCAGACGCGCCCGCCAGCTGCCAGGCGGAGGCGCCACGGAGACCGGACGGTGGCGGTCGGCCAGAGGAAGGTGCCGCCCCCGCCGCCACCGTCCCGGGAGGACAGCAGGCCCCGTAAGCACCCGGCACCCGGGCCGTGCTCCAGGGGCCGCACCCTGGAGGAGAGTGGAAGGGCGGCCACCCCGACATTGACCACCTTCCCCACCATCCGCGTAGTAGGCGACGTGTGGGTCGAGAGCAGCCTGCCAGAAGCACTACGTCAGGCGCGCCAAGTCCTGGGAGTGAACCTGGAACCCGTGGTGAGACTCCGCCTCTTCCCAGTGCCTGGGCGGGAGATGCGGGCCACCGCCGCGCGACTTCTCAACCCCGAGACGGGTTGTGCCTGGATGGATGAACTAGGGACAGCCGGGACCGCGTCTCCTAGTGCACTTTACAGGAGAAGAAGCACCAGACGGTCCAGGCCAGCGCCCCCGGGATGCGGCGCCGCCTTCTGGGACTCCCGGGCAGCTGTGCCCTCTGCTGTCTCCCAGCACCAGGTCTGCGGAGGGAGGAGACCCCTGGACCGCAAGGGAGGTCCCCTTTCTTCCTAACCCCAGATTGAGATGTCTCCAGGACTGTAGGGGCAGATCCATGTTCTCTCTTGTTCCCTCATTGGTCTGAAGTCTTCAGAAGAAGCTATTCCACCCCCACCCACTCCAAAGGAAGTTGGTTCCATGCTTGTGTAATAAAGCTAGAATTCCCTTGCTGTTCACCCACCTCTGGCTCCTCCCGCCTCATTTTCTTTCTTTCTCTCCTTTTTTGACTGCCACTCTTTCTGGACGAAAGATCGAATATGTGTGGAAAGTTGTTGCAATAGTTGGTATTCTCAATACCAATGGCAATAGTGGGTATTCTGAGTCCCACACCTTTCCGAGTTAACTGGATTCCAACGCTTTGACCAAGGATATTTTCGAAGAATTTCTAAGAAATTCAAGCGTATCACTGTTAATAATGTAAGGATTTGTATGGCTTTGAATGTCATGGGCTCGGTGATTACAAACCAAAAGATTCAAAGTTCAACTGTGTACACATTCTTAAGACGTTTCTAAAGATTTTATATTGAATTGTAATGTTTATGTTTACTGAGCTCCTAAAGCAAATGGTAGACACTCGGGAAGTTTTGTTGAGTAAAATTAACTTGGGAAATTCTTTATAAGTGGGTAAAATTGAAAGTGCATTGAGAAACAACACGGTTTCTATTAAAAACCAATGAGTGATTTTCAATAAATAAATAACTAAATGAATGAATGAATGAATAAATAAATAAATAAATAAATAAATAAATAAATAAATAAATAAAAAACTGGTGCTGGTTATGGACATGGATGGAATCCACTTGGAAATGAATTGGCTTTGTACCAATCTCACATACTGATCTGGGAATCTTTCCAGGATAATTTATTTTAAAATGGAAATCACATAGAATAAATGAGTAGGGGTAAGTGTGGTGACTAAAGCTGCATACATAATAGCCGTTGGAATTCTCTGAAGTATTACTGATGTAGAGCGGTGGTACATTTTTTTTGGCACCAAATACCTGGTTGAGGTTATCTTTGGGCAAAATAGATTTTCCTCACTTGTTTTTGTCGTTGTTGTTGGATAACAGCAAATATCCACATTACCAAGCATCACTCTTATAAATATCATGGCAGTTGGTTAACAGTTTTGCTCCAGGACTTTCCTTTATTATCTTATGTCCATGCACAGTTAGGTTGGCACGTATTGGTCTTTTGCTTGGCAATCAAAGACCAGAGGGATCAAACAGAAGAGCCACACAGAGTACTTTTCACTTTCATGATCGTGTTTATATCTTGTGGCCCAGCATGGAATTCTGGATATTCCAAGTGACCTCAGTTATTGGTGGCAGCGAGACTTAATGGTTTTTAGTCAGTGGTGCCGCAGCCAGATTTTACTGCGATAAAATCGGAAGGGCCAAGGAGTGAGTTTGTACCACTATTCTTTCAAGTTTAAGTGTTCTGCAATAGAACCATCCATCCCAGGCTGAAACATGACCTATTAAATCTTCAAGATTACGGTTTCTCTCTGCTTGGCAGCTTTTTAGGGCAATAATGAGAGTTGTGATTTTTTTAAATTTTATTTTAATGTTTATTTATTTTTGAGACAGAGAGAGACAGAGCATGAATGGCGGAGGGTCAGAGAGAGAGAGAGAGACACAGAATCTGAAGCAGGCTCCAGGCTCCGAGCTGTCAGCACCGAGCCCTACGTGGGGCTCAAACCCACGGACCGTGAGATCATGACCCGAGCCAAAGTCGGACGCTTAACCGACTGAGCCACCCAGGCACCCCAATAGTTGTGATTTTGACTCTTGGGCTTGTAGAGTTCAAATGGCATAGCTTCCTAATATACAGTTTCCAGTAAGACTCATATTCTTTTTTTCACTACTCAGTGATAATGTGTTGTTACAAATACTGCCACATGAGTAAATAAAAGTGAATAATTATATAAAAGATGCAGAGGGTTAAATTATACTCGTTTCACAGGAAGCTTATATAAATTTTCGTTACTAGCTTCCATTGCCAATGGTATTTGAAATACACAAGTTTTTCTCCCCCACCCTTCCCAAATGAACTGTTTTAGCTAATTAGCCCCTGAGGAAAAGATACATATTTGTACAACTTCCCTATTGTATGTAATTGCATAATAATTAAAAATGAATCCAATGACCATATTAGAATGTAATTTCAACATATAGCTTATCGAGGTAGCTTCCCAGAGGGTTTTGAAATTAGATGTAGCTGGGAGGATAACTTAGTTCAGCACAGCTTTGAAACACAACCATTGACACCATGCAGTTATTTGTACTTAACTGAGAATCTTAGTTTTTCCCTGCTATACCTTCTTATTTTATTGCACTTGAACTTGCATTCATGCTTTGGGTTATCTGGGCTATCTGATTGCGGTTTGGATCTGAACGTCCATCCTAAATTCAATATGTTGTTTAGCTGGTCCCTCAAAAAATATTGCCATTTCTAGTTTAAAAAATGGATGTAAAAAAAAGAAAAGTCTTTGTTTTTGCCAAGTGTTCTTTAGCAAAACCTTGCTGAAGTTTTGTTTTACAACTTATGTAATGTGAAGAAATAACTAATAGAGTTGATTCATATATTAATAGGAAAATGAAAGTATTTTATATATCCTTTTGGGCAGACCGTGAAAAGGAACTTGACACGGTGGGCTTTCTGGTGAGGCATTCATTTACTGTCTTCTAAAATGAGTCTGTGGTTAGGTTGTACAGATTTTTGAAATAAATCCCATAGTCTTGATTCATTCTCATACCTTTATATCTCATATGGCACAAGGAGGAGCGAGTTTATGACCTTGTTATGCTTGAGTGCCTATATGTGGTGACTGGCACCTCACATAAGCTTTTGAATTCCTGATGTCATTTTTATCCCCCTTCTACTTGTCACCCAAAACTTAATTTTCCTTACAGAACCAGTAATGTTATAATTGTGGAGAGCAAGCTTCATTGTTGTTTACTGTCACTGTTGTGCTGTGTGTTTTGTCCAAGTTTGAGGACACAATTGTTCCAGTATAATTTAAACCAGTGGCTGACACATAATGATTTGCTGTGTGGAAGCAATACTACTATTGTTCTGAACACTGTTGAATAAAAATGCATGAAACATATTTAGATACAAAGAAATCTGAGCAATTTTGAACTCATAGTTTTTTGGTGTTCCAAGGATTGACACGGAGCTCTTAAAATGAGTGTTTTTAGTGCATATATATTTTATATATATATAATATTTATATTATTTAGTGGGTATATATATTATATAGTGGATATATATATGTGTATATATGTATATATGTGTGTATATATATATATATATATATATATATATATATATATACACGCACACACACACACACACACACATATATATATAATTTGCTTTATTGGTGTGTTTAAAATATTTTTGGTAGATTGTCATGTCTTATGGGAATTAGAACTCAGTTGTTTGTCATGGAACTGAATTGTGTTCTTGGACAGTTTAATGTGCACCTATGATTAAGATTTACAATCTGCTTGTACTTTTCTTTTTAATGTATTAACTGTAAATACGTGTTCGAGAATATGCAGTGTCTGGCTCTTCTAATGATGTTGGAAAGTTTTTGAAATGTAATCTTATGTTTGCATGTGAATTGCAAACAATGTGAGAAATTTTTATTTCTTTTGTTAACATCAACATCCTGGAAGCCTGGAGATATGGTTTTTATGCTATTTTGGGAGTCAACAGTATGTCAATATCAAGTCTGATGATCTAGCGAATCTCTGAGACAATGCTTCATGCCAGAGTCCAAACCATTACCCAGTTTGCCACCATAAAGACTTTAAAACTGCATCAAAGTTCATTTGAGTCGTGACTCCAACCCCCTTCTAGCAGTGATAGAAAGCCTAACACTCACGTATTTTTATATTATAAAAGAACGTAAGTGTGCTGCATAAGAGTAGCAGCAGTAAAGGCTGTCCTAGAGAATAAAGTAAAGCCAGAATTTTCAATAAAGCCTAGCGGGTAGACATAGAGTGCTCGCAAGGGCAGGATTCATAGTATTATGTGCCCTGGATTTGTCTTTGTGTCTGAGTTCCTATCAATAATTGGAGGCAGCAGCTTCCTAACTGTGGATCACATTGACTGCGGTGGGATGAAAGATTGACCACTGGAAACCATTAGAACTGCACGTAAGTTACAGAAATGCTCTGTGCTTTAGCTTCCTGAAGAATCACATGTGGTTAGTAAAATAAACTATTGGACTACTGAAAGGATTAAAAAAGGATGGTAATGGGTGAACACATAGAAAATGCTTCATAAATGCTATTAATTGGAGGCATGTGGGCTGAAAATAAATATATATGCTGAGAGGTACTTGCGAGTTTCACATCCTGAAAATAGAGTGCGGTCTGAGAAAGCCAAAAGACAAATGATGAGAAGGTAATGTAGGAGTGGGTTTAGTTGACGAAAGAAACGGCAGGAGGTGAGGTTAATTAAGTTGATTTATTAGGTAGTTTTCACTGTTGGAGGTTTTCTAGACTTCCTTAGATATTTAGGGTCTTTTTGTCCTTTGTTCTGAAATATATTTAAAACATATTGTTATGTATATTAAACTATCTGAGAATTTATACAAATAATAAGAGTTACCAATCACGAACTTGCCAAATGTCAACACGAAATTTTCATTTTGGGTAAGCTCGGTAATGTTTGCTTTCAATCCGTGTGAGTTTACATGTAGAAAACTAAATTTGAAGCAATATGTGTGAGTTTCGTACTTCCTGTGTTAAAGGAGACAAGTAAGTGCAGTAGTTTGATTTGAAATAGCAGAACATTGTTACCATAGGGAAAAGATAGCCTCACAGTTGAAGCATGGACATACTCATCTGTAGATTTGGGTCTAATGACTGTGACTTAGCTCTCATTCCACTCCAACCTGCAGAAGGAATAACAACATATTCTAGGTTGGGGAGCAAGTCAAAGTTACAGTAGCTGAAATTAACAATAAAAGAATTTCCCTAGATGGAATTTATCCGGTGGTAAGAAGATCAAAACGGAGCCTGGCTGCAGATTTTACAAGAGCAATGACTTCTCGTCAGCACTCCCTTGTCTTGGCAATGTCACCTTACACAGAAATTTAGAACATGCGGAACATATCCAGAGCCCAAAAGGAAAGCAGTGCTCAGAACAAGATGGGACAGTATGGCTCCCAAGCAAATTTGAATAAATATTCTAGGGGACTCATAACTGAACTTCTCTTACTTTGAAAGGTATTCATAGAAATGTTAATGTTGAGATTTTTCCAAATACTGAAAAAAGTTATGTACATATATATGTATATATATACACACACACATATATACATATATATACACATATGTACACATATGTATATGTACATATACAAATATATACATATATATGTATATATACATATACACATATACATATACACATATGAATATATACAGATATACATACACATATACGTATATGTATATATACATATATATACATATATATATTTCTCTCTTCTACGATGTTTTAAAGTACATATTCTTTAAATGTTTAGTAGAGACAGTAGAGAAAAAAGGGTGTGATTTAGGGGTCTGCACTCAGATTAAACTAAGATTACTGAAGTATAGTATACATTCAAAAGGACATATATTATTTTTTTCATGTTTGTTTATTTTTGAGAGAGAGACACCGTGTGAGCAGCGGAGGGCCAGATAGGAAGCCACAGGATCGAAGCAGGCTCCAGGCTCTGAGCTGTCAGCACAGAACCTGATGTGGTGCTCAAACTCACAAACCGTGAGATCATGACCTGAGTCAAAGTTGGACACTTAACAACTGAGCCACCCAGGCACCCAAAAAGGACATGTATGATTAAAAGTATTCTGAGCACAGCTTGATGAAGTAAAGTTCAATATACTTGTGGAACCTGCACTCAGTAAACAAGGTACCAGTACCCCAAGGGACCACCTGTGCCTCTTTCAGTCACGGTCTATCTCTCCTTTGGGACAGGAATTATTCTGACTTCTTACAGAATATACAACTTTTGCTTGTTTTGGGACGATAGAGAAATGGAATTGTGTGTCCTACACCTAGCTTCTTTCACTCAAACTTATGTTAGTGATATTCATGTTATTGTATGTATAGATCCTTTATGCTCATTGGTGTATAGAATTTCATTATATGAATAGTTAACAATATTTCGGCAACTCTTGGTGGACATGTAGGTAGGTTCTGGCTTAGGTTAATTATGAATGAAACTTCATGCATATTATAGGGCACGTTTGGTGAACATGTTTGAGAATAGTATTTATTTATCTAGGAGGGAATTTGCTGGGCCACATGTCATCCAACTTCTCAGCTTTGGTAAGATTCCTCCAAACTGTTTCCAAAATGATTATACCAATTTACATGAACTTCTTTCTATAGTAGTGCCTGCGTAGTGTCTGTGAGCTCTGAATACTTGATAGCCTTGCCAACACTTGCTAATATGGTCTTTTTCATGTTATCTATTCTGGCAGGTGTACAGATTTTTTTTTTTATTTGAGAAATTTCAATCCAGGTATTGTATACAAATAGTTAAAAAAAAAAAAAACCACAACATCCAAATTGCAGATCAGGACTTGCAGTAAAAAAAACAAAAGCTTTGTTTCCCCCACGAACACCTCTTCCCCAGAGGCAACACTTTCTTTTGTTTTCTTTTTGCTTTTTTTTTAAATCAGCGTTTTTTTTTAAACACGCCATTTTGTATGAACAATTTTAGATTTAGAGAAAATTGCACAAAAAATACAGTTTCCTCACCCCCACTAGTTTCTATAGTACCTTGCACTCACGTGGATACGTTAATTATAAGTGGTGGATGAGCCATCATTGATTGGCCCATTATCATTAGACACATTATCATTACTAACAGTTAGGGTTTATTTTGTGTTATATAGATTCATAAGTTTTGAGAAATGTAAAATGGTATGTACCTACTATTGCAGCATCATACAGAATAGTTCCACCACCCTAAAGTGCCCTGTGCTCCACCTATTACCACTATCTCTCTCCCCCTAAACCCTAATAGCCACTGGTCTTTTTCCTTTCTCCGAATGTGTTTTGTTGTTGCTGCTGTTGTTGTTGTTGTTGTTATTGTTGTCGTTTTGTTTTGTTTTGTTTTGTTTTGTTTTTCCAGAATATTATCATAGTTGGAAACGTAAAGCGTATGGCTTTTTCGGATTGGATCCCTTCACTTAGTAATCCACATTTAAGTTTCCTCCATGGCTTTTAAGTAGCTCCCTTTCTCCCTCTTTCCTTCCCTCGTCTTCTGTCTCTCTGCCTTCCTTTCACTAAGGGAGTTTATTTTTTAAAACAGCGTTTGGTTTCCAGAAGAAGACTGGAAAGTGCAGAGTTCCCCTGTTCTCCCTCCTACCCCCCAAAACATAGTGTTCCCTATTGTAAACTTCTTGTGTCAGTGTAGTGCATTTGTTACAACGGAGGAGCCAATATGGAAACTATTATTAACGAAAGTCCCAAGTTTACCTTAGCATTCACTGTGGTGTGCAGTTCTGTGAGTTATGACAAATGCACAATGCCATGGTTCAAAGCATTTCACTGTCTTCCAAGATGTTTCACTGTCGTAAATATTCCCTGTGCTTCATCTATTATTCATCTCTCCCTTCCCCCCTGAGTTCCTGGCAACCACAGGTCTCTTTACTGCCTCCAATATTTGAGACAACACTTTTAACTGTTCCAGGTTTATATTCTTTTCTTAGGTATCTTCATGAATATAAGTAATATAGCATACTGCTGCTTATTGATTTGTCAGTTTTAAGCACCGTCTACTGACTTCCTATGTGAAGATGATGTATACGTCGCTTAAGCCACCTGTCTTCTCTCTCCTCACCTTCCGATATATTCCTGAACTTCTATCTTTATCCTGTTTCAGTCAGGTCCAGCCAGCCGGTGAGTCACTATCAGTATTTTAAAGAGTTACACACGTGATGGGAAATCCCAGAAGCCAAACAAAGGATGGCGAAGCAATCAGGAATTAGTATCGTCAGAAAGCTGTTTCCACCCCCAGGGCTAGAGAAACTCAGAACCATACCTAGCAGGAACTGAGAACATCAGAGAAGAGGCTCTTGGAAAGAAGCTGGAATTTGTAGGAGATAAAATCACTGGTAGCAAGTGGAGCGGGAGAGAGAAAAACCTCTGGGCTAATACCTTCCTCCCTTTCTCCCATCAAACACCCATTGGTCAAAACCCTCTGGAAGCCAGTTGGCAAGGAACCAGGAAACACAGTCTGTAGGAGAAGTGCAGGAACTGGATCTGAGGGCAAAAAGACATAATGGATGAAGTTACATATATGGACCAGTTAGGGTTCTCCAGACACTTAGTATCAATAGGAATTGGTTCACAGGATGACGGAGGCTGAGAAGGGCAGAGCCAGGAGATCCAGTAGTTTAGTTCCAGGCAGACTCCAAAAGCCTAAGAATCAGGAGAGCTGATGATGTATGTTCCATTCCAAGTCTGAGTCTGAAGTCAGGAGACCACTATCGCAGCTTGAAGACACTCAGATACACAACAGTGGATTCTCTCTTACTCTGCTTTTTGTTCCATTCAGGTCTTCAATCGATTAGTTGAGGCCACCCAGTGTTTGGCAAGGCAATATGTTTTGCTTAGTCCACTGATATACAGATGTTCACTGTACTAAGAAATGTCCTCACAGACTCACTAGAAATAATGTGTAACCATATATCTGGGTACCCTGTGGCTTAGCCCAGTTAAAACATGAAATTAACCATCACAAGATATAATTTTATGCATATATGTAATGTATGTATGTATGTATGTATGTATGTATGTATGTATGTATGTATGCATGCATGTGTGAATGAATATATGTTATTTGAGAGAGAGAGACAGAGAGAGAGCGCATATGCTCAAGCAGGATAGGGGCAGAGAGAGAGAATTCTGAGAATTCTGTCAGTGCAGAACCTAATCCGCATCTTAGTCTTATGAACAGTGGGATCATAATCTGAGCCAAAATCAAGAGTTGGATTCTGAACTCACCAAGCCACTCAGGTACCCCACAAGATGCAATTTTAAAATAGAGACCTATTTCCCTTACCTGTACTATCATTTTTCATTCCTTACATTGTAAGATAAATGTCTTCCTCACACTTGCTGCACTTTTTCTCAGTCTCCCATCAGCTTTGGACTTCTGTTTGTCATTGTTGTTAACATTGGTATTATGCTCTGCAATCAAGTCTCTTTAGATTGTTCAAGGTTGATTCTAAAACTTGAAAACTAATAAATGGTTTAAAATATTGGGATTATTAAATAATATGCAAACATCAGAATTACTACCCTTTTCTGGGATCAAGGTGAAATGTGTCCTTTTTCTTTGTATTCCATCAGTGCTTTAAACCACGCCATGTTTCACTTGGCTCATTCAGACTAAGACCATCTTATGGATATTTTCTGGTTCTCCTTAGTTTTCTAATTGCACTTCTTTGTTTTATTGCACTCTTTCAGTGTTTTCAAATCATGCCACTTATGACATCTTCCTGTTAACCTCTTAGAGGTCACTTACTGGAGCCTTCTCTTTTCCTGCCTCATTTAGGTGGTGACTCAGTAGGTCTGCTTCACAGCTTCCTTCCTGTGATTTTCCACTGCTACCGGTCCCCGTTTGTTTCCATGGTTTCATGGTAATATGGCTATCTGGGAAGTTAGGGAGCATTTAAAAGCCTGGACTCTTGAGCCCGACGGCCTGGGGTTAGACTTTACTTGTTCCACTTACCAACTGTGTAAGTTGGATGTTGGATGAGTTCTTTGGCTTCTTTATAACCCTATTTCCTCCTCTAGAAGATAATAATGGTAATTGTATATACTTTATAAGTTTGTTATGTGGTTAATATGTAATAATATGTGAAAATAACCCATAACAGTGTCTGGCACAAAAATAAACACTGTTAATGTTGGCTATTATTAAGTATAATTTTTCTTTATTTTTTTCTCTCCTTGTTTTGCTGGAGTACACCTTCAGATAACTTCCTAATGCAGAATGAATAGAATCAAATGTACTGAGTCTTTGCACGTCTGAAGATATCTTGAGTCCACTCTCAAATTGAATTGATAATTTTGATAGGTGTACAATTCTAGCTTCTTTTTTTATTTTATTTATTTTTAATTTTTAAAGTTTACCTCCAAATTACTTAGCACGTAGTGCAACAATGATTTCAGGAGTAGATACCTCAGTGCCCCTTACCCATTTAGCCCATTCCCCCTCCCACAACCCCTCCAGTGACCCTCGGTTTGTTCTCCATATTTATGAGTCTCTTCTGTTTTGCCCCTCCCTGATTTTATATTAGTTTTGTTTCTCTTCCCTTATGTTCATCTCTTCCACTCATAGAATTCTAGCGTCTAATGGCCAGTTGCCCCTTCCATCGATTATCTCCTGATCACAACACAATTGGAGCTACAATATCTGCTGTCTAGAGTCTTTTTGACTCATCATCACTTTCACCTTCTTGTATTTTTCAAAATCATTCAGTACGTCTGGCGTATGCTTAAGGAAAAGGGAATGGAGGTCCACCTTTTGAAGGGCTTAAAAGAGAATTTATGAACATATTTTAGACTGCCAAAGCCTATCTGCTGGTCTCCTATTATTCACTTTCATCCTGCATGAAAAATATCCTCACCCTACCCCAAGAATCCTCCCTCTTAAAGACCCAACCCTTGTAACATCAGCTCAAAGTCCAGGATATTTTTATCTAAATTAGGTCCAGGTGTGAATGAGTCTCCTTGTGTGCACTGGTCCTTGATTACACTTTCAATCTGAAGACCTATGAATGAAGACCTATGAATTAAGCATACAACCAACACGGGCACGTGATAACTAGAAAACACACACACACACACACACAATCACACACACACACACACACACACACACACACACACACACACACACACAGAAAAAACAAACAAACCAACAAAACACAAACATTTCCGTTCCAAAAGAAAGGAAGGAGGTTATCATGTGTCACTGGTCCATAACAATTCTGAAGTTCATCTGGCCCAGGTAGGCAGTCCTTTCATTGGGTCTTAAGGCCTGGGAATGATTTTCCATGGCTCTAGCTCCTCCGGGGTTCTGGCTTTCAACCTCCAAGTCATTCTTCCCTTCTCATGAAAGGTAGCCTGTGTCTACAGCCTTATGGTTGTCTCGGCCTACTTACTGGTTGTAGGAGTTTGTGGGTCCAAAGCCTTCTTTCATTTTACTCTCTGGGATTAAGTAAACCCTTCTCTACCATGGACTTTTTCAAACCTTTATAAGGAAAAACACTCCTAAACTTCAAGTTGTATTGTAACAGAGAGAACCCTGTGCCCCACAGTTTAGTCTGCGAGGGTATGCTTATGAGAGAGAACAGCGGTATTCTCCAAGACCCTTCTTCATTTAGGACATTTTTCTAGCATCTTTTCCCCAACGTCATCTGCTGAGTGAGGTTGGTAATAATTTCACCTTCAATAAGAGTGACATTATTGATGTTATCTGTGCTAACAAAACATGAAATTGTATTTGAATGGCATTGAGTAAGGGCAAGTAGTATCGGTTAGGGACGTGTTCAGCTGTCACAGAAAGGCTGCCACCAGTGGCATGAACAAAGAGAGTTTTACTCACAAAGAGGCTGTACGCTGTGCCCCATTAAGGCAGCAATGTCATCTGCAGCAGGCTGCATGGAATGGCAGAGCTGCCAATTTCTTTATGACCCACTACAAAATTTTGGGAAAAAAGGTAGCAGCCGTTAATATAATATTACCAATATTTTTATCACTTACCATCTTCAAATTGCATCACATGGGTGAGCATTTCAAGCTCACAGCACATCTGTGAGGGATAATTGTTGATGTCTTTTGGAGGTCATTCGTTTTCTTCTTACGTCAAAACTTAGCTGTCATATTTCTAGGACATGTGGCTTCACCAAATCCCCTCCTAGGTTTCCTTTGCTTATCAATGCATCAAGCAAACTCATAGGAATTCTAGAAGTTAATACTTGTGAGTCATGGAGAAACCAGTTCTGCCTTATCAAATCACATTAAATACTCATGCCATTCAGTATACTCTCAGATGAACCTTTGGAAGATGTTCGCTCGTGTATTAGCGTTGTGTTTCTGTTGGCAAGAACCTTGCCTCCTAGAGGCACTGTAACTTTCATATCTATTAGTAATTGCCAATGAAGTAGAAACCAAGAGTTTTCTTTGTCTTCTTGTTGACACGTTATAATGTATACTAAGTTACCCAGTTTCCTTGTTTAATTTCTTCGCATCATATACCAACTGCAATATCATCACGGAACAATGGTGGCCCCGAATGTAGCATCATCAGCTCTGGAAACTTCAGATATGGCCACGGTAACAGGGTGGACTCCATCCAGTTCTTGGCCACTTGGGCTTGTCTGATTCTCTCCGTTTATCTACCTCCCACCCCACACCCCCAGCCCCAGCAGCAGTGACAATATGGTTAGTCAGTGAATCTCCAGCAGATCCAGATGCAGACCATTTCTCTGGATAATCTTTATGGTTGACTGTGGCCTGGGTAGCAGCACTGGTTCAGACAGAAACACCTGATTTGGGTGCCATCAAGCAGTATCTGTGCCCTGCCTGAGAAATGGAACAGTATGCATTTCAAACACTTCAAGTCTCCACTTCTCCTTGCAGACTTCTGTGTTTTGTTGCTTTCATCCACCTACCAAAGCAACCCCAACTTTATGCTAAAGAGAGTGGGCCTCGTGTGTCCTTTGCAGATTGGAATGCTGTTACTACTTTGGGTTATCTTAACAAAAACTGGCAAATTATCTAAAAATATAGAATTCTGTGTGAATTTGGAATCCGTACCTGTAGTAAGCCCTCCATGATTCCATTGATTAGGGAGAGATATCAGACCATACTGTAAGAAACCCTGCCTTCGAATGCTACAGCTCTATGGACTTTCAAAGCACTATTTTTCACCTGGTTATCAAAAGTCGTTAAGTCTTTGTGAGTATACATTCAGAGCTTTTTTAAGATCTGGATCGTAGTCTCCAATTTTTCATTACCTTCCTAACCCATTTATTCCCAGAGTTCTCTTCATTTTTGAATCGTTCTGTTGGGCCTTTGACCACACCTGTCAAATAAAAAATTTCCTCAAATTGAATATATGAACATTTAAGAGCAGTCACGTGTTCAGCGCCCAAATATTTTATGATTTCCGTTAGGAGTTTATTCTGTCTGTGGACGGTGAAGAAACAAATGTCTGTTTCTTTTTTCCCCACATAAGTAAGTAGATGTGCAAGGCAGAATGCTAGGTACCTGTCAAGGGTAATAGGACATTCAGGAGTGTAAATAAGATTTCTGTCATGAAAAAAAGGAAAAAAAAGATTATTTGATGAATTAAGATAAGCTTAAATGATTGATGAACTAAGATAAGCTAAAAAGCTCTAACTGACACTATGATAAAGCTCATCTTTAAAGCTTGCTTTGTGTACTGATATTATTCCTTTTTTCTTGAAATCTAAAGAAGCTTTTCTCTTTGGCTCTTAATATGAAATGAAAAGACATTTTCCCCTTATATGTTCTTCTGCCGTTTTTAGGCTGAGCTTTTACAAAAGGCTTTTATGTATTCATTGCTTTTTATCTTCATCCTTTGTCCAAAACAAGCCTTGAGATTGGGAACGATGTCGACTATTTCTAACCCAAGCTCAGAGGACTTAACTTCTCATAAAACCCCTCAACTGAGGAGGCACTGAACTCCTATCATGGAGTTCCTTGTGCAGCCCATGGGCAGGATTCCACTGAAGTAATTGATAGCATCGTGGAGACCCTGTCTCTGGAAGGAACTAACAATAAATAAGGATTTGACCTTATAGGCTGATTTTCCTAGAAATCTACTAATCAAGAGGGACAGAAGTGGGATGATGGGAGAGGGACACTGGAGATGTGCTGAATACACAGGCTCACTTGAAGCCAACTGAGCAGAGGAAGGTTCTGCCCTGGAGGAGCTTGGCTCAGCAGGTTTCAGCTCCCAATTGTTATGGACTTAGTGAAAATACACTCATGAGAGCCTACGTGAAGGATGCCTCCAGAACTCTAAGAGGATTCATTCCTTTCTTATGTCTTTTTTTATGGAAAGTGTCTTGGGGGTGCTTACTTCACCTTTGTGTGTCCACAGTTCTTCTTCCCACTAGTTGTGTTGTCATGAACCTCCTTACATAGCCGTTGCTGCCCTCCTAGACCATGTGTTCCTCATGGGCAGGGCTCACCATAGCCATCCGTGTGTCGTTACTACAGTGCCAGCCATGTGCAAAGGACCCTGTACATACTGAATGAATGCAATGTGTTTATGGGGTTTCAGTTCCCAATTTTTACAGAAGAACTAGCTGTCTCACTTCAATTTTATGTGTAACAGCAGCAGTCTATACTGGGGATTCTCTCCACATTCTCTCTTTTTACAAACACCTGTATAATCAACTTTTGATGAACTCTTACCCTTTTGTGATCAGATGAATTGGCTGGAACCTTTGCCATCTCTTACGATCTTATTTGCAACCCATTACCACTTCAATTCCCTATCCTACACTAAATTCTTGCTTAGCAAGAAGCACTATAGTTCAGTGACTAAGAGTGTGGCCCCTGGAGCCAGAAGCCTGGGATCTAAACTCCTATTTTGCTCTATTTCTAGCAGCAGACCTTTGGACAACTTACTTTTTCTCTTTGTTACTCAGTTTTCTCAGCTGTAAAATCAGGCACAACCTAGTACCTTCACCACAGAGCTCTGAAATGAATTCAGTGAGGTAACAAAGGTAAAACACTTAGAATAATGCATGGAACTCCCTTAACTGCGAGTCAGTAAACACTCACCTTTATTAGTGATGTAACTACGTTTTTGACAAAGTCGCTGCTTGCTTACTGAAAACCTCCACGTTGGCTGTGTTGAATGTACAGAACAGGTGAACTATGGAAGGCACCATGTCAGAGTCAGGCTTACTTGGTAGAATGAGGTCCAATTCCCTGATGCTGGTGATTGCAAGAGGATACTCAAGGGCACAGAGAGGCACAAGGCCCTCGGTACAAACCCATACCAAGATGATCAGAAAGACATAGGAAAACAGAGGGAACAAACTAATTTTACTTTAGTTCCCACCATACACCAGTACAGTTCTCTGAAATTCACACATGTTCCCCTCCCAAGCAAACATAACAGGCCTGTGGGAAAGGTATTATTATTCCCATTTAACACGCAACGAGACTAATGCTTAGAAAGGTTAAATAACTTGCCAAATATCACATCGATGTGGCAGACAGAGGATTTGAACCAGCACCGGTCACATCCCACTGCCTCTGCCAAACTTTAGAAACATCTTTGGAAGAGGTGAAATACGTTAATCACAATCATGCACTGAATAACATAGGACTGGGTACTATAGGCCCAAGCAATCCCAAGGCGGGAAAAATATTAATTTCCGAAGGCTATTTTGCTTACTGTTATATTTCTCAGAGCACACAGTGTAAGTGCTCGCTCTTTGTGAAATGAGTAAGTTTATGAGGGAATGGATGAAGTGTGAATACCTATGCTCATACGATTACACCGTGTATTTTGGTTGAGGATCTCGGGACACTCTGCCTTACATCTTCACTCAGCAGAGTAACGGGAACGTTAGAGCTGTCATAGCAGGTGAAAGAGAAGGTTACTTATCATACCACTTGTCCCAAATTACGCGTAGGCCAGCTAAAAAAGCAGCACACAAACATAAGACAGTGAGAGAGAGCCAGGAAAGCTCAGAGAGAGCGAGAGAGAGAATCCCAAGCAGGTTCTACACTGTCCGCACAAAGCCTGATGCAGAACTGGAGCTCGCAAACCATGAGATCATGACCTGAATCGAAAGCAATACAGTCACATGCCTAACTGACTGAGCCATCCAGGTGCTCTCACCTTTGTTAAGATTGGAATTCCCAGGTTTTTACGTAGATAAATGACATATCTTACAAACAACAACAAAACAGATTAGAAGGATGTTTGAAAACCAAGGATTGCAAGATTGCAGTAAGGACATAATATGTGGGAGTAATCGGGGTGGGTGGGAGGAAGAAAGGGCCAGGGGGTAGATGGAGGGTCTGTAAATGGAAGCTGACATTCTAGCAAAGGTGGAGCCTTGTTACTTCCACACTTTAACTCCAGAACTTGTTGTCCCCAGCATGTGGTGTCCACTTACCATATGCTTCAGAGCTGGAGGATGGATAAGCTGCCCATTGTAATCAGGGGAAAACATTCCACCCACAGAATTCACTAATTGGCCTGTTCTATAATGTTTACCCTCTTACTGGCATTGCTAAAAGCACCTACTTTCTCTATACCACCATAGAACAGGTGGATTTTCCCTTGTCAGCCTTTGCTCGCTTGCTTGTCAGTTTATTGGTCCCCCTGTGGCTTTATTCACCACTCACCGAAAACTGACTGAGGGACTCAGTGTGCAAGGCTCTGTTCTCGAGGTATACCCCTGCCTCCATGGTGGTTGTGGGTAATTCTTGACTTCTGGGCTTCCAGCTACTACGTCAGGTGGGGCTCTCCATCACCTTCTGTTGCTTTTTCATTGTCATTGGGCAGGCCCTCCCTGTGGGCCATTCACAGCCTGGCTGTTTGCTTCTTCAGAGCCAGCACAAGCATATTGTTCTACTGGCAGGCTCTGATGTCAGAGAAGGATGAGATGCTCTTATAAAGGGCTTTCCATCCCTGGGTTAGATCAGGTCCACCCAGGTCGAACTCTATTTAATTATAGCCAGAGAAATAGGGACCTTAACTGCACCCAACATCCCTTCACCGTTGTCATATGATATGATGTGCTCATGACAGTGACTTCTCATCCCCTTTGCCCTATTCTGCTGGTCAGAAGCAAGTCCGTGGTCTGCCTGCTCTGGAGGGGAGGGGATTTGTACAAGGGTGTGACTCATCACAGGTCACCTTCGGGAGGTAGGTCTGCCACACCCTCTCAGCTCCGGCTCCAGATCCTTTCAGGGCACAGCGATTGGAGGAGGCCTGGAAAGTTAGAAGTGTGTGTGTTTTGTTCAGCTCTGGGATTCCCAGCACCCAGGCCCGGGGGCCCCAGATGTTCCATAAGCCTCCTTCCACTTTGCTTCCCTGCTTAGGTGCTCCAAGGAGGCAGGGGCTACATGTCCCATAGAGGGGGCCCTGGACCACTCCCCCCACCCATTCATCCATCCGTCCGGGTGTCATGGCTGACTGCGTGCCTACAGTGTCTCCGTCCCTACCCTGGCCCGGAACACCACACTGGCCCCCAAGTTGCTTATAGTTCAGTGCGTGTGGTGGTGAGGGGGAACCAAGCCTGTCTTAGTTTCTGTGGGCATTACCCATGTCTCCTGGCCTGGCTCACAGAAAAGAGCAATCTATTGGTTGTCATAGCTCGGAAGTTGAGGGATGGCCTGTCTTCAGGCACAGCTGGGTCCAGGGCTCTCAGTCGTGAAAAATACGCAATCAAAAAAGTTCTTTTCTGTCCCGTTCTGCTCTTCTGGTGGGTAGACTGAACCTCCTCGACTGTGGGCTCTTAGCAAACACCACACAGCATCTACAAACTCCCCTGCCAGCTTGTGACGTCCTCACGCACAGACTAAGTTGACACACTCCTCAGCAGGGGACAGTAATTCACATCACCCCCCCCATCACCTCGTTTCAGCCAAGGCCTCGCTTTGTACCCTGTCACTTGCTGCCCTCCACTTGAAGGTGCCAAGTCAGTTTTAGGGACAGAAAGCCAATTCAATGCATTAGCTCTATGACCAGAAACACAAGCTGCAGGCATGGCTGGATCCAGGAGCTCTCATGATATCACTGGGGTTCTAGCTCTCTCTGTGTCTTTGCGTCGTTTCCCTCTCCTTCTCCAGATAGGCTGTCTCTCCGTGGAAAGGAAAGATGGCTGTGAGGGACGATGGCCCTGAGGCACCAGGACCAGGGCAGGGCCAATCTGCACAGATTCAAGGAGACGCTCACTCTCAGGGTCATGCCTGAGAGCTACGTCCCCCCTTACACTTTGTGTCCTGGCTACCCCCCCCCTCGAGCTAGAGCCAGCCCTGTGCGCACTTCAGCAGTGGGGCAGAAAGAGCTTTTGGTTCAAGCAGTTTCCATAGATGATAAGGGAACTCTGGTAACAAGTTTGACTGGCCCTGCTTGGGCACACGATCCCACTTGCAGTACCGCTGAGCAGACTGGACCCCTGGGCTCCCGGGAGCCAGGTCTTCTGCGTCACGGTCCCTTGGGAACCACAAGTACCGGGGGGTCAGCCCCCAAAGCACAAGCTGGACGGACAAATGTGACACATGGTCTCTGGGGTTCCACCCGAACCCGCGAGGACCTAAGTGTACCCTATCTTTTATTACCTGGTACTGCTGCGTGCTTACAGATCTCAGCCCTTCAGTCAAACTCGGAATCCGTGAGGATGAGGGCGGTGCCTTACGCCCCCACAGCGCTGAACCCAGAGCCTCGTGCCTCAAGGTGCCCACCGAACCTTCGTACTATGACTTGATTCTGCACTGGGGCTGCTGAGGAAGTAGACTCTTACGCTGCCTGGTGGGAAAGCTTGACGGCTCCCCCAACTGGCGAGGCTAATCCGCATCAGGGATGGGATGACGCTGTTTCCACGGATGGCCTCTTATGGGTCACATGTGCATGCGAAACGCGGCCTCCTCGCGGAGCTGCGAGAACCCGACTCTCTCTCTCTCTCTCTCTCTCTCTCTCTCTCTCTCTCTCTCTCTCTCTCTCTCTCTCTCTCTCTGTGATCCCTGCTTCGGAGAGCTCGGCCCGGTGGGGGAAATGCTGGATTCTACCTTTGTGCTTTGGGAACCCCAAAACCGGGCCTCATACATCCTGGAGACCCCTGCTTCTTCTAGCCAATGGAAAACTGGGCGAATGGCAGCGTGGCGGGCCTCTGGGCCTCCACTCCAGAGCGCTTGGAACAATGAGGAAATATCACTGCTGCCTTTGCTCTCGCTGAGCAGCTTGGGGTCTCGGCTGGGTCCCAGGGAAGGCTCTGCTTCCGGAGGACACCAGGGTCGCAGCTTAACAAAGGATGGGTCTTGTCGGTGGGAAGCAAGACCAGAAGACAGCATGGTGGGGAGCTTGGCAGATGCGTCTGAGCTCCGCCTTTTACGCGTCGGGTCGGGGAAGCTTCTTTGAGAAAAGACTGGAGTCAGAAAGAGTAGCGGTCTCCTCCCAGGTACCAAAGGGTATGAGCTCCCAGTGGGCAGGGCTCCCTGCGACACGCAGACAGGCCTACTGAGGCCCTGCTGTCAAAGCACCCGACGGCTGAGAAGAAGTGCTCTTCTGACGGCTCCTCAGAATAAGTGGGATGATGCCCAGACTGGGTGGGCCTGGTTCCCAAATTGGCAGGAGCGGAGTCAGACGTGCACCGTGTACAACTCAGGAGCTTGTTACAGGAAACAGGGAGCATCGAAAAGCAAGGGGGAGTCTAAAGCGGACAGAGGTGGCTCCACGGCTGACAGATTTCCTGCCCTGAGTCCTAAGGCAAGGATGGACTGATGCTGTCTGGCGGTCGATACCTGAGGCTTTTGTTTCTGTCTCAAAATCTCAGTTCAAATTCACCCTCTCTCTTTTCAATTGTTTTCAAGTTGAACAAAGTTTTCATTTGCTCTAACTTTCTCGTTGATGGTCTCTGCACACGCTGGAGCATCTCTTCTGTAAGACAAGGCCTCCCCAAAGTGTGTTTGATGCCACATAGTCCCAAGTGGTGTATTAGGTGTTTTGTTTGTCTGTTTTTTCACCAACGGGGTGCCTTGTCTAAAAGGTCCAGAAAAAGTGGGTTGAATGAAGCAAAACCAGGGTTCGGAAATAAGAGGTTGGCAAAAATAATAAGAAGCGTGCTGGCAGGAGAATTAGAAGTAGCCGTGGTTCAGACGTGTGATAGTGATGAGGACACCTCAACATTCCACCGTCTCCCTCGGTCACCGACTTCTATCCCAAACTTGCATCGTTTACCAGTCAAAACAAGCTTTTGCCAACAGCCCCACTAACTCAATCGCATCTGAGAATCAAGTCTTGTCTGGCCGGCAAGAAAGACACCAGGGTCAGCCTCTCCTTGGCTCCTGGGCTGCGGGTGTGCGGGGCACAGGAGACTCGGGGCTTTTCCCTTTTCTTCTTATCACAGTTTTCTCTCCAGGAGATGCTCTAGAAATGGAGCCCTTTTTGTGTCCATGCCTCCAGGTGGAGAGGCGTACTAGGTGCAACTCGTGATTGGATAGATAAGCATTTTGGAGCCACTGGATATGTGATTTCTCTCTTTGGGGATGACACTTTAAAGTTCAGATGACGTTCTGAGTACCTGCCCTCAAGCTCACCCTAACACCCGTGGTCCTTCTGCATGTGGAGTGGTCCTGGAGCATCGATCTTTCCTAATGCTCTCCCTCTTCCGCTCCCTCCCACCTCCCCCACTTCCTCTGTCCTGCTGCCTTTCTTCTTCTCCTCTCCATTTCTTTTTCTTTCTCTCTTACTACCCTAGCCAAAAATGGCCGGACTAAGGCACTGATTGCCAAAACAAGGATGGATGGACCCTCTGAGCCGGCCAGCAAGCACTGGGTGGAAGAGTGCGAGAGCGCTGGCCGGTGGACGCCTCCCACACGAGACAGAGACCCACAGGCCAATCTAGTCCTGTATCTGAAGAAGAAGAAAGCTAGTTTGTGGAGGCCCAACACGTCACCCAAAGTGCCTCTTACTTTCTACATAACAGCATTCTCAACTTCATAAAAGTGGCATTTGAAGCCGCCAACAAAATTAAAAACACCAGCTCTAGGGGCGCCTGGGTGGCGCAGTCGGTTAAGTGTCCGACTTCAGCCAGGTCACGATCTCGCGGTCCTTGAGTTCGAGCCCCGCGTCAGGCTCTGGGCTGATGGCTCGGAGCCTGGAGCCTGTTTCCGATTCTGTGTCTCCCTCTCTCTCTGCCCCTGCCCCGTTCATGCTTTGTCTCTCTCTGTCCCAAAAATAAATAAAAAACGTTGAAAAAAAAAATTAAAAATAAAAAAAAAAACACCAGCTCTAAAACCGAGAACGGCCGTGACTCACTGTGCCACAGTGGAGTGGGTCTGGAGAAAAAACAGGAAGTAGAATGGCATTATCTCGGTGTTTTGTGCCATCAGGGTAGATGCCATCCACCTTCTTCGTGCAATGTGGTTATCCTGGGAAGCACTATGCGGTCCCAACGGTGCCCTTACCATCTCCACGAGCCAGCGCGAGCTCCCCGCAGGTGGATTACGCGGACAGGACACGGCAGCCCCTTCCTCCCCTAGCTGTGCATTTACCCTTGTCCCCCGCACACAACTTCAGATCCCAGCACATACCAAATGGAATGCCAACATTCCTCAGCGGCTTGTTTGGCGAACGCCTAGGACTTTTAATCATATTGTCAAAACCCAAATAAGCCAATGTGTCAAGTTGTGTCTCCACAGTGTGGCCTAATTACCCGAGAATCATCCCAACCACAAAAAATAATAGCTTGAAAAAACACTTTTCTTAATCACATCAAACCCAGTTGGTAGGCTTGCCTTGCTCATTAGAAACCAACAGTTAATAAGAAGAGGTCCCCAGATGATTTAGGGGAGAAAAAGAAATCCTTCACATGACTTGCTTAAGGTAAAGCTAAGGAAGGCCACTGGAAATCTGGGACCAGGGCTGTGGGAGGAACCATCATTTGTAGTGGCTGCTAAGGACAGTCAGAGCCGACCCACCGTGGATGGTTCTCCTGTTCTCCCAGCCCCATTAGGAACAAGCAGGACAATCGACTCTTTCTCCCACACAGTTCTGCTTCTAGCTCCAATGTCTGTACACAGGTTTTCTGAGCATTAAATGTAACTGAACTTCACCTAAGACATGTTTGGGAAATTCATACGAGTGAATGTGTTTTAAAAATATTTCATAATGAGGAAATGTTGGGGCACCTGGGTGGCTCAGTCAGTTGAGCGTCTGACTTCGGCTCAGGTCATGATCTCAGTTTGTCAGTTCGAGCCCTGCGTCGGGCTCTGTGCTGACAGCTCAGAACCTGGGGCCTGCTTTGGATTCTGTGTCTCCCTCTCTCTCTGCCCCTCCCCTGCTCATGCTCTCTCTCCGTCTCTCTCTCAAAAATAAATAAACATTAAAAAAATTTAAATAGGAATATCTCATGATGGGGAGATATATATGATATAATGTTAAATTAAAAAGCAGAGTGTAGAGACTGCTCATCAATGGCATAAAAAAAATACATTCTTACCCCACAGTTTCCTCCAAACCTACTGGAAACAAAAAGAAAATTAAAAAAGAAATAATAGTAAGAGAAAAATGGTAAGAGAAAAATAATAGTAAGAGAAAAAAAAATAGTAAGAGAAATGTAAGCTACATTATCAATGAAAAAGGAAACAGACCAAAACAAAAACATGACACTTAGCTGCCAAATACTTTGAAATCTGGACAGAGGCAGGGAAGACAGAGAAAGCTCACAGACTTCCTAAGACGGGGGTCCCCATGAGGGGGGGTGGAAATCATCCACCAAAACCCACCAGCAAAGACAAGACATCCAGGTAAAACTTGAATCTCAGATAAAACACAGAAAAACAAACAACAGTGAATATCTTTTGGCATAAACATGTGCCAGATATTGTCTGGGTCATACTTTCACTAAAAATTGTCTGCTGCTCACTTGATATTCTTGAACTGGTGTCCTGAATAGTACTAAATTGTCTCAGAACAGCAAAAGAAATCCGGCTGACCCATCAGTGAGTTTTGTTTGCTTTGCGCGGTGTTTTCAATTTTCTAACTTACCCTCAATATATGTAAGTAAGGAGATTTCAGTTAAAAATTTAGGTCTCTGTGGGGGCGCCTGAGCGGCTCAGTCGGTTCAGTGCCCGACTCTTGGTTTTGGCTCAGGTCACCGTCTCACAGTTTGTGAGTTCGAGCCAGAATCAGACTCTGTGCCGACAATACGGGGTCTGCTTGGGATTCTCTCTCCCTCTCTCTCCCTCCCCAACTCAATCACCTCCCCCCTTAAAACAAATAAAATAAACATTACAAAAAAATTTTAAAAACATTTAGATTTTTGGTTCCTCCTGACAAATCTGATGATATGCCCACATGGACCCCAATTCCCATCTGGCAAGACTAGGCTGGGGGTTTTCACTGTCCGCTCTGGATGCTCAGGTTTATCGGTTTGCTCTTATCCCACATAAGCCACTCAATTCACTGAAATCACTGCTTAGGTCTTGGAAGCTTTGCTTTGTTGGTGTTTGTGTTTGTTCATCTTTCCCTAGCACCTGAAGACGCAGGTTGGCGGTACATACAAGAATGTCCCTTTAGTGACTGGCTAGACAGCCGAGGGTCACCGTGGCCACGGGTTGAACACTTCTCAGTATCCGGCCATTGTTATGTCTGGGCTTGAGCCACCAGACTTAGAGAATCTGCTGGAAGTCAGGAAAAGCAGGATGTGTGGCCGAGGGCCTTACACGGAGCCCTGTTGCTGCCTTGGAAGATGCGATGAGCTGACATGTCTCAGCACAAAGAAGAGAAAGCCAGGGGAGAGAATGGGCGGAATCTCTTAAAAGAACCAGTGTGGCCCCTGGAAACAGTTTCCAGTAGTGCCACAGTCCTTCAGCCTTGTGTTTTGTCCTTCTGGTTTGTTTATTGCCTTCCCTGAAATTACAAAAAAAAAAAAATTACCATTTTTGCGTGAAAATAGCCTACAACCATCCATTTTTTGCAGAAGGTAATTGTTGTCTCTCTGAGAGAGCACAAAATTAGCCCATAAGCTGAAGGAAGATGCAGGATGGTTAACTTCCCTGGGTGAGAGTTCACGGGAAAGTTTTGTTTTTTTAAGTTTATGTATTTATTTTGAGAGGGGGAGCCAGGATCAGGGACGAGGCAGAGAGATGGAGAGACAGAATCCCAAGCAGGATCCGGGCTGGCAGCACAGAGCCCATCGGCAGGGCTCGAACTCATGAAGCCACGAGATCATGACCCGAGACGAAACCAAGAGTTGAATGATCAACCCATCAAACCACCCCGGTGCCCCCAGGTGAAAGTTTTTAAAACCTTTCTTTGCATTTTTCTGTATGGCTTGAATTTTATATAATAAGTTGTATCGTTTTTACCAGAATATTAAAGCCATCATTCTTAAGTGAACAGAATAATTTACGACTATCCAAACATGTAATGTACATACCCAGAAAAACTTAAAAACCTAGTTACCCCAAAATGTTAATAATGGCTGTCTCTGGGTGACAGGATTATGGATCGGTTTTGGTATCGTTTCGCGTTTTTTGGTGAGTGTTCCATACTGTCTGCAATTAGCATGCATTACACTTACATTTAAAACACGAAAATGGTATTTCTTCACAAGAGACTGAGAACTGTTGCCACACTGAGATTCAGGCACAGCCTCTGGGTCTGACCTGGTTGTAAAAGGCGGTGAGCAGGGAAAACTTCTTGATTCTTTGTTTCCTTTAATGATCCTGGTGATGGCTAAGATGCCCAAGTCACCCTAAGAACCCATTACCGATTCTAAATGGCCCCACATAAATCAATAAATATGTCCTTTATACGAAATTTCTTCAGCTTTCTTCCCACCTACCCTCATTTTATTTGGAGAGACCAGAAAGCTTCTGAAGCCGTCCGCCCTCTTGAAGTGAATGTATTCTTTAGTTATTCATTATAATTGCCTTCGGAATGTGCTCACTAATCTTAGTCTCCTAGTTACTTAATGGTTTTGATTGGCTGGAGAACACTTTTATCTGGGTTAATTTACTATTCAGAGTACAACGATGGAGTATTCATTTTGCTACCCAGATTACAGCCATAAATGGAGTTATATATCATCCACAGGAAAGCTACATGGGAGGTTAGTGTTAAAACGCCTTTCAGGCATCTTAAAGTAGAAAACAACATTCCTGCCAAAACTTTGTCACGCGCCGCATTTCCTGCCCAAACTTGAAGCTGTCCGTGGCCCTTCTGTGAATGCATGTGCTTCTCAATGCCTGGGAAGTACTCGCCCTGACTCCTTAGAGAGGCTCTCTCTGATTCCAGCAGGTGTGGGATCACAGGGAAAGCGTGTCCCGAAGGAGGCAAAGACGGGAGCAGCAAGAACTCCTGGGAATGTCCAGGTTTTCTTCAACATATTCCAAATGCCCTTGGAATTTCCTGCAACCCTTGCTCAGAACCTGACCCCCTGCCTACCAGGCTGTCCAGAGTCTGGACCCCCATCCCAGTCCAAAATCTCGTTCCTACCTTCCTGACTTCTGATGTGCAGGCTCTATCTAGGGATTCCATTCTGCCAGGACTTAAGACCTGTCCTGGTCGTATCGAAAAGTCACTTTCCCCCCAAACCCCAAAGGACTTGGCCCTCCTGCCTGTGCTCTGAAATCAGAATCCTCTACCTAAAATTCTTTAGAAGAATGGAGACAGACGGTGTGCATAATTTAACCGGTTGAAACCGGCTTTCTCCAATCCCCACCGGAACTCCTAATAATTCCACTGGAGGCCACACCATGAAATTATGACCCCCTTCTGCCTGCCGGCTATTTCAATGTCTGGACCCAGGAACCCTGCCTCCTCCTGGCCCTGGAAGGCCATCCGCTTGATGTTGTGAAGCTAAATAGGAATGGGGAGAGGTCTACTTGCAGAGGTAAACAGAGGCTGGGCATCCAGGAGGGACCTAGACGCACTTCTAAGGACTATTCTCCAACATAGAGAGTCAGTCACTCATTCCTGGGGACCTCAGCAAACCGCGAGAGGTACGCCTGATACGGGCTGGGGAGCCAAGAGTAAATGGGATGGGAGCCGAGAGCCTTGCACATCTGAGAAGATGACCCCAGGCCTCAGGTGTCTTCTGTGCAATGGGAACAAACTCTCTTCCAGGACAAGGTGGCAGTGGAGCTGAAAACAACGTTTGCTTTCCCCAGAGATAGGCTCTGCAAACAACCACTTGCGTTCCTTATCAGTGCCTAGAAGCCAGAGTTCTCTAGGAGTTAAAGACTGGCTGGTGCATGAGGATAGGTACATACATCGAGCACATTGTAGCCCTGCTGCCTGGCCAGTAAAACCCCCAGCCCCCAAAAACAAAAAGAACTAGAAACTAAGTGGATGTTCGTCACTGGGGCAAAGGTTGCTAAGTTATTATATAACCACAGAGTAACGAGTGTGCAACAGTTTTTGTAAAGCGTCTTGACATGGAGAGACTCCTAAATGAATACGCTGTGCAGACCATCCCTCAAAGAAATGGTGGAGAGAAGTGGAAAGAAATAGTAAGTCGAAGGATTTGAATAAAAACGTCGAGTCACCATTTGCCACGGGTTAGACCAGGCCAACAGGGACTGAGGAGACTTTTACTTCCTTCGTGCTATTTTTGTGTGCTCTTATGACTTTTAAGTGATCAACACAAATTATTTATAAACAGAGGACAGCCACTGAGGGTGTGGGAGTAAACACAAGACGTATCTAACAAGAGGGCAGAGAGGAGCCCGTGGACGGGGTCTTACGCCCCTCAGGCTGGGCCCCCAGAGCTGTGTTGTAGACACAGGTGTATAACCTGCCTGTCGGGGGCTAGGGGGTGGGGGACTCTTCCAGAGTGAGGCTCTCCGGAATTCTGAATATTCAAGAGACCGAAATAAAGGCCGGAGGCCCATCATGAGAATACAGAATGTTCGCTGACTGCAGAATGACCATTTTCCCATCCAATCTTGCCCTGAGCCGTCAGCCTCTCTACCAATGATCTCGGTATTTGGGGGACCTAACATCTTGCACAAACTGAAGTACGGTCTTCATTTTGCAAACGAGAAAGCCCGATTCCCTTCAGGATAGCAATCTGAAGCAAACAGAAACATCTGTTTGAATAATGAGCTCTGTTGTTGGCATGTTCAGGAGGCAGGAGGCAGCTGGTGATCAGGTACGGACATCCCAGACCCTGGCTTGGCCGCCGCAGGCAGTATGTGAGGGCAGTGGGTGGGGGTGGGGCGTGTTGATTGGCGTCTGGGAAGCCTGCACACATCTCCCCGAGGCCTTCCAAGGTCCCACGCCATCTCGGTGCCAAGATTAGCTCACCGTGGTGAGAATGATGGTGCTTTCTTGATTTTCAAGAAACCACCACCTCAGACCCGACTTGTCCGCGGTCCCCTAAGCCAGCCCTCCCACCTCGGGGGAGCGATTATGGGTCTGAAGATGCATCTCAGTGGATGTTAACTGAGACAAATGTTCCGCTCTGTGCATTTTCCAATTTTAAGCGAAGGAAAGTAACTAATTATCTCGGAGAAGCAGCCATTATACACTGGCTGCAGGCTGACCTTTAGCAGGAGATGCCTTAGGGCTTGTGGGGGCAGTGGATATGTTAACCAGTCATGAAAGCTGGAGATTTCCAAGGGGAGCAGAACATCTCCAACCCAGGATGGGCCCCAGCACTGGCTGCAGCTGGAGGGGAAGAACGAGCCTGTCATATTCCCGGAGAAACTGATGGGACGCAGTGTTGATAGGTAATGACTACAGCATCTCCCGGGGCCCCCATACCCGGGGGAAGCGGGAAGCGTGTCTGTGCCCTGCGGGCAGAGTGGCATGTCAGCTCATTTGCACAGCGGCCTTCTTTGGCCCAAATCAGACAGGTGTGGGGGTATATGGAGAACAAGGCACAGCGTAAACAGATGTCTCTGGCACTTGGAGAGGCTGTGATACTGCGTGTGTGTGTAATACTGTACGCGCACATACATTTGTGACGCAGGTGAAGGGCCAGGCCCTCCTGCCGGGCCCATAAAACACAAGTGAACTCACACAGCCTGGAAACACACCCCCAGGCCAAAATACAGAGTCACTTCTAACACTCATGAGACCACTATTGCCTAAAATGATTTCCAAAGCAGAGTTCCATGATCGCAGCAAAGGACAGAATTAACAACCATAAAAACCGGGGGACTGAACATCAGCAGGGCTCATGTGTCCCCTTGAGTGATGCGACCCCTCAAAGGGGGTGACGATGGGTGGGGAATGAAGCAGAGCAGTGCCCCGGCCTGGCTGGTTTGGCAACGGGCGACAAGTTCAAAGGGCACTCTTGCCTGGACATGGGATCTAAGCAGTGACCAGAGCCACCCACCCCATAGTCAGCAACTCCAAGGGAGGGTCCCCAGGCTTGGCGCTTTCTTCTGAATGAGGTGAAATATTTCCCCCTCCTGCACACAGGTAGTCCAGGCCAGACCTTCCATCAGAATCACCTGCTTCTGAACCAAACCAACCAATCAGAATCACCAGAACCCCTCCCCTCCCCCCCAGATCCCTGATCACGTGGCCCAAATCAACCAATTAGAATCGTGGGGACCCCTTTCCCCTCTCCTTTAGAGAAGTGATTATATTTTTCTCTCCCTCTTTGCTGTCTGGACAAAAGCCAGTCTCCTTTAGCAGAGAGGGAGAGGCAAAGGGTAGGGGGAGTGGAGGGGGTAGATATAAACCCTTATCCCAGGGAGGCACCACACAGGAGCCACAGCCCCTCAGCCCAGCTCCATCTGTAACTGCTGGGGCCGCTGCTCTGTTTTCTGGAGCCGGATGCCCCTGATCCCTGAGCGACAGGACTGGGACTGGCTCTTACATCCACACTGACCCCAAGATGCTGAAAGAAAGTGGAATGGCGTCAGGTTTGTCCTCATCGCTCGCCTGTGCTGGGCAAACCCTATCCAGGAGTTTTAATCCAGCTTTTCTTTTCTTTTCTTTTTTCTCTTCTTTTCTTTTCTTTTCTTTTCTTTTCTTTTCTTTTCTTTTCTTTTCTTTTCTTTTCTTTTCTTTTCTTTTCTTTTCTTTTCTTTCCTTTTCTTTTCTTTTCTTTTCTTTTCTTTTCTTCTTTTCTTTTCTTTTCTTTCCTTTTCTTTTCTTGCTTTTCTTTCTCCTTTTCTTTTCTTTCCTTTCCTTTTCTTTTCTTTTCTTTTCTGTTTTTTATTTATTGATTGATTTTAAGTGAGAGAGAGCAGGGGAGGGGCAGAGAAAGAGGGAGAGAGAATCCCAAGCAGGCTCCACACTGTCCGCACTGAGCCCAACGCAGGGCCTGAACTCACGAACCCGGAGATCATGACCTGACCCAAAACCAAGAGTCGACCACCTAACGGACCGAGCCACCCAGGTGCCCCTAATCCAGCGTTTCTTGTCCCTGACAGAGCCTCCAGGCTTTAATGTGTTTGCCCCACAAATGAGACCTCCCTCCAGGATGGGAAAGAAAACACAAGAAATAAAAGACAACTAGTAGCTGTGGGAAGGGAGAAGGTAAGTGTTTCAACACTGTGGGACCACAGAGGGCCTCCTGCCCTGGGGGCTCCGTCAGGTCAGGGGCCAGAACCCCCTGGTTGTGCCATGGGATGCGGGCCACTAGACCTCTCTGCTGGCTGGTTTTCTCCACTGCTCTGAGGGGACTGGACCTTCCTGCTTAGGGCAAGTGCACAGCTTTCCCTAGAGAAGTTCTACCATGACGTGGATTCTCAAGTACCAGGAGTTCACGTGGTCTCATTTATCTCACCGACCGTTTTACTGAGACAGGCTGTGTATGCCACCCTGCCCCTCATCCTGCAGGGGACAGGCAGGTTCGTCATCCCCGTCACACCAGAGGGGAAGCAGGCTGGCCCGAGCTGTTCAGCACTCAGTGTCTTTCCTGGTCACGAGGCAGAAACGGTGGTGTCTGCCCTAGCCACTGTCCTGGCCAGATCAGCACCAGCATCTCCAAGGCCCAGGTCTGGTAACATCTCTCCCCCTGTGGTCTCTAATCAATCCCTGAATCTTCTTTTAAACAGTGTTGCCAAAGCCAGTGGGGACCACCTGACACTGCTCTAAGAATCTGATGAAAAAATTAAGGATGCTTTCCCCCCAAAATGCACACACCAGCTGGCTTGGAATCCCATATCCAGGACTACACGGACCCCGTAATGCTGAGCTGTGAGGCCCCAGCTAAGAACTTCTACCCTAAAGGACACCCTTGTCCAACCTCTCTGGTAAAGGCGTGAAGCCTTTATTGGTTTGATTTAGCTTGCCTTGTGCCAGTTCATCTTAAATTACCCCGAGATCCGCCATGGCGAAATTCTATTGATTGCTATTAGATTTGTTCTGTTTTCATCCTTATTCATATTCAAAACTGAATTAAGTTCTGTGGAAAAACACCCATCAAATGCTTCTCAAGGAGTAGAAAGCCATTACTATGGCCCTGAGATTCCACCCTACTATTTTTGTCCACTCCCCCCACCCCAGTCAACTCAGCTGGAGAAGGGAACATTAACTAATTGGATAATCAGCATGCAAATGAAGTAGACCAGGATTCAAGCAGCCAGCAGGGCTGAGTTTGCACTGGACCCAGGCCTGGGGCGGGACTCCGGTGACCTCACATCTCCCAGAATCTGAGGGAGAAGGGAGATCACTCCACCTCTCGACCTATGGCTTAAATTGCCATCTTGAGAAATTGCACTCCGGGTTGCGTTACATCCAGATGAGACGTCGATGTGCTCACAAGCCCTGAAGGGGAATGCATGCCCCACGCTGCTTACCTTCCAGAGAGAATAAAGGAGATGACTGCCCGCTGCGGCAGGAAGAAGTGTGTGCAAGCCTAACTCACCCCTGATGCACCGCCAACCACTCTGGGAGCAAATTCCTGCTTGGCGTCTGTTCAGGACCTGAGCTGCTCTCTCCCTCTTTTTAATCTTTATTTTTTCATCTTTTAATTTATCATCACTGTGTGATCGCTGCCTTGCTGCTAAATTTGTAGTGAGGTGCTGCAGACTTGTGCCCTGTGTCTGAATGGGCTTGTCCCGGCACACCCCCCTGCCCCCACCTCCCGCCCCCCCGCATGCCCTGAGCCCAGAGAGGAGCCTGGCTGTGCATCCCCGAGAGGTCCCGCAGCAGCTCGCGTTCTCTCCCCTGAACAGACACGTGCACTCACCGTCTAAGGATCTGCCTTCCCTATTCGCAAATAAGAAATGAACAGTGGTTGATATTCAGCTTTGAATCTCTCTGGTTCGAGTCAGCTGAGCCACTTCAAAAGGCTGTGAGTGCAAAGGAGGTGTGCGATTTGGGGGAAGCTTTGCAATGTTTCAGACTTTGAACTGAAACACTTCTCCAGCAGGCCTCATTAGCCCCCCTCTCCCCACACCACCAGCCAAGGCACCCCTTAGCCATGGGGGAGCAGGGAACAGGAGGACTGGGGGAAGGTCCCCTGTCCCTAAAGCACCACCCCTCTAAGATTCCTCATGAGGACACCTTGGGGCTCAGGCTGAGACTGAGAAGGAGCCTGGCTTCCTAAAGGGGGAGCATGTGCCAGCAGAGGCGCCACGGTGTGGAAGTCCCCGGAGACAGGCACCTCCCTGGGAAGGCAGGACATCGTCCGTGTCCCCAGTGTAGAAGGGGCATCAGGCCACAGCCAGAGGGGGCCGTGCCTCCCTAGCCTACAGTCTCCCTCTGTCCTCTGCCACCAGCAGGCCACAAGCTGTGCCTCTACACCCACCCAGCCTCAACCCGGCAGAGGGACAGAGGAATGTGACCCCAGTCTGAATCTTTACACGAAGAGACCAAACATGCTAAACTAAATTCAGGAAGTCCTTGGTGTGTGAGCATAATTCGTTCCAGAAACACACTTGGAATCCACAGCACTCCTATATCAAGGTGAATTTCAAGAACCATCGGCTCAGTTGTGATCATGGAACGTTCCGTGCCACCTACAACTCGTATGGCAAGACATCGCTCGTTTATCAAGCTAAAATTTATGACAAGTGTTTGCTCGTCTGTCAGAAGACTCACAGCACAAGTTACTTGCAATCCAAGGTTTTACCGGATGTAAATTATTTCTTCAGACCGAGCTCACTGGGCTGGGCTGAAGCTTCGCCCCACTTGCTATATGGCAAATGGGGGACCCCTGAGGACACTGGAGCAGCCGCTTGCAAAAACAGAGCAACCACAAGGTGTGTGCACATCTGAGTGAGGTGTGAGACAGTTTGAGACCCAACGCCCACACACCGACCAGGAGCAGGTCCAGCGGGGACCCCCTCACCGGGAGGGCACAGGCCAGTGGGCATCTGTCCCGGCATGCATGGCTATGCTCCTGTCCCTGGTAACAGTGGAGACAGAGGACATGGGAGGGGTTTTAGGGTCCTTCTCCCCTCTGCCTACTGGGACTTGAGCTTTATTGGTGCAGAATGCACTCTCCTAACTGGAACAGAAAAAGGGAAGAAAGAAACTCATTGAAATCTACATGTGTAGGAGGAATATGTTCATTTTGGCTTTTAGGTTATAGTTAAATTGTAGTAACTTGTAGTAATTTGTGCCCCCCGAGAGTTCCTAGATTGGAGCCCTAATCCCAAATGTCACTGTGTTTGAAGGTAGGGCCTTCAAGGAGGTAATCAAGGTTAGATGAGGTCACGAGGGTGGGGTTCTAATCCAACAAGACTGTGCCAGGAGCACAGGCACCAAGCACAGAGCATGGGCTCTGGGAGGACATCGGGAGCTGATCGGAAGCCACAAGCCAGGAAGGAACTTTCACGGAGACGTACTCTGCAGGCACCTTGACCTTGGACTTCCAGCCTCCAAAACCTTGAGATACAGATTCCCTTTGTCTGAGTGTCCCGTCTGTGGTATTTGGTTCTGGCATTCAGAACCGAGACAACGGGCTTTCCTGAAACTTTCTTCAACTCTGTTCTCAAACGAGTTAGAGCTTCCTTTGGTGCTTGGTATTCGCCATCACCCTGAAGGAGCACCCCACCTCCAGGTGGAGCCCCCAAATACATTTGTTAGTTTTGCGTCAGAAACGCCACCTGCTCTAGACGGAAGAGAGGCAGGGGACAGAACAGGAAGACAGAATGGTGGCCCCAGAGGCTGGGGGTTCGGCATTTTGACTGCAAATGAGCAATCGATGAGCTTGCTAAGTACATGCACGTAACAGCCAATCAGCACCAAACCTTTCTGGAAGAAATGTCTACCCCCTTCTGCAGAGTGGAGGGGCTGAATGGGGACCGAGGCTAGGGGCTTCCTGCACGTGTAGGCTCTAAGTCATGGAATGAAAACTAGATTTATACACACACAGACACACACACACACACACACATATATGTACATATATATGGATATATATATATATATATGTTATACATATATATATATAGACACGCATATATATACTTATATATATGTATATATATAATATTATATTTATATATTTATTATATATATAATATATATTAATAAGAGACCTTAAAACTCCAAAATAACATTTTCAACTTTTGTATCTGAGCAACCAGGAAGCTGAGTGTGCATGCGGGTGCCCACGCATGCGCGTGCACACGCACACACGCGCGTGCACATGCACACACGCGCGTGCACACACACACCACCCCCCCACACACACTTTCTAACTTGTTATTGTGAAACAACAAGGCCCCCAGGGCTCCAGGTGGAGGAGGAGGGGTTGCTCGGTCACATTTGTAAGGAAGCGGCTGTCGTTTTCACCGGGCTGTGGTTTCCCCGGACGTGCACTGTGCCCACCCACCCCCGTCGCCAGCTCAGTGCCAGCAGGGAGACTGCAGGGCGCCTTCCGATTTCCAACCTGCAAAGGCCAACGCCGGTGAGGGCGAGGAGGAGAAGTGGGGGTCAGACCCCTAGGGAGAAGAAACCCAGGCATCTGGGTGGTAAATGGATCAGGATAAGCTTCACCTCCGAGAGCTTGACACCAAGAGCAGTTACGGGGAATAAGAGAAAAGAGCTTCCCAGGGATTTCCAGCAGGGCCAGAAGCAGCCATGTGCTAAAGTAAGTTTGTCTCCGGGGGCCACGGGGCCCGGCTGCTGGGGAGATGGGGAGGGACGCGTGGGGAGCTCAAATGGAAAGAGAGGGCGCTTTCTGTTTTCTCACTATCTTTAGTTAGTTTGCAAAGAATGTATCGATACCACCACTTTTCACAGCACAGGTTTGAAGGAGTCAATGTTAGTGCTGCATCAGACAGTCCTGGTTGGGGTCCTGTCTCCTCTGCTTCTGTTCAACTCAGGGCAAGCATCTGGGCCTCTCTGAGCCTGAGTCTCAGCTGTCAAACAGGCACAATAATGACACAGCACTGTCCTCCTAGGGCTGCTTTGAAGATGAAAGGGGCAGTGTCCATTATGGCCACTATAGCACATGGTCTCATAGGCCGCCAGTGCTAATCGGGTGTTAGCCCTTGGTACTGAAGCCCTTTGCATGGAGTTTCCTTGCCTCTTATGTTAGCTTTGGCTTCAAGTTTGCTAAACGGTATCTCTTTGCTCTGGGGAAGTGTTTGGTCTGAAGCCCAGGCAATGAACGAACAGCCCTCTGTCACCTAGGCTGTCAGGGGACATGTCACTGTCTCCCAGAGCTGCATCCTGCCAGCCCTGCCATGCACTTCTCCAGGGTCCCCGGCACACGGGCCTCCTACGAGGCCAGCTGTCGACACACACCGTAGAACATTCACTCAGCTCTCAGAAAGGCCTCCCGAGTGGGCTTCTCGGCAAGGGCTCCACTCCGTAAATTCCGGAGCAGATGGAGAGAGCCCTCATCCTTCAGCCAAGGGTTGGAGGCCATGGAGGCAAACTCATCTGATGCTGTGACTCAGAGACTCACTCATTCACAAGCACTCTGGGTGCAGAAGCAGTCTCTTGGCTGCTTCCAGCCCTGGGCCCATCTGCTACTCCCTGGCCAGGTTCCCAACCGTGAGGGTGGAGGTGCCAAGCCAAGGGCAGCAAGCGTCCCCAGCCAACCCAAAGCCCACTTCCCCCTAACTTTCTCTGTGGTGACCACAATGCGGTAAGCAGGTGCACCTCTCCTTATGCCTCATCACACGTCTGGACTTGCGGGAGACCCTCCCTTGCAAAGAAGAAAGATCGAGGGCTGGGTCTAGTGGTCACCAAGAGAGCACTCGAGCGCCCACAGCCGTAAAATACTGAGCTCGATTCCAAGAAGTTGTCTGCACCTTTGCCAGATGTGAATGGACTGTTGCCTGGACAATCGTTTCCTTTTGTAAGAAGGGGAGAGCCTTCTGGAATCCTGGAATTCAATCTCTACAAGGAGCCTCAGACCGGGAGACGGTCCAGTCTCTAAGTTGGCAAAAGACATCATTCAGGACCCTGGGCAGTCACAGGGCTTCCTGCAGCAGCGCTGTTTTACATTTTCCATCTGGACGCCCAGCAACTAAAGGGATGAAGGAGAAAATTCTGGAGCAGACATCTGAGGCACGTGCACTCTCTCTCTCTCTCTCTCTCTCTCTCTCTCTCTCTCTCTCTGTCTCTCTCTCTCTCTCTGTCTCTCTCTCTCCCCCTCTCTCTCTCTCCATATATATATATATATGTATATATATACATATATATATATATGTATTTTCTCTCTGTGTCTCTCTCACTTCCCACCATGTGCCCATGTGACAGGCAAGTGCCTCATGCTCCTGCTGAAGTTGAATGGGAGCACGTGTCTAGAGGGCAGGAAGCATAACTCAGCATTAGCTCCAGGAAGGATTGCGTTTTATGAAAATTCCACCTTCCCTGTCTTTCACTAGCTTCTTAGAACGTGCAGGAGAGAGAGGAATCTCCCAGAAGTTTCCAGGGCACAAAGCTATGAGGAGCACATTCACTATGAATTTGTTAATTGCATCAGAGATCAAGCCCAGCAAGACAAACTGCATCAGTATTAGAATACTCCCGACAGCATCCCCTAGGCTCTGCTGTTTGCTCAACTAGGCACAGACGTGGGCTGAATGGTCGGGCCTGACCTTGCTGACTCACCTAGCCCTCTGCTGACACCATCCATCTGTCCTGCTATGTTGGGAAAAAAGGCTCTCGAACCAGCAGTGGAAAGTTTCTGTGGGTGGTGATGTTTCCACCGGGCGTCCAGAGGTGCTGGTGGGAGACATCCAAGAGCAAAGAAAAGACTTTGTGAGTTCAAGCTGTGGTGATTTGGGGTGACCCAGGATCATTGCACCCCGATCACTCAGTGTCATGTCCTTCCTTCTGGTTAACCTTACCTGGCTCTGATGTGTTTATAAGATGCTCTTTGTTGAGTGTCTATGGTCTGGTAAGGGAAAGAGGGGACACGGTGTCCCCACAGACAGATGTATGCTTGAACTAGGAGCCTTTTTCTGGCAAAGGTAACCCTCTCCCTGAACAAGGAAATTGGTGAAAGAGAAAAAGGGGGGAGCCAGGATCACTGAGGTTCTAGACCATGCCCCTCCCTGCAAAGGGTGAGCACTGTAAGTCCTTTCTAAGTCCTACCTTGGGGAGGCCTCACCTGCCAGTGGCTCTCCTGTTGTTACCTTTGACAACTGCATAAGAAGCAAAGGCCCTTGGCCAGGCACTCAGAAGAAGCCCTTTTTAAGAGAGTGATCTGGACTTAGGGCTTTTGATCTTACAGCACAGACTTACCTATTCATTCTGGAAAGCTCATCAAATTTTTCAAGGCATACTGGGCCATACTAGAAATTCCTCTGTAGCCAGCACAAGCCATGAGAACACATTTTGTAATTCTGTGAATGACCTTACAATGTCTTCCCTTGGAAAGAAGCCAAAAGGATCACTGAAATAAGCGTCCAGGCTTTGTACTGGCCTTGATTTGAAGTAAGACCACTGGGAATTCCACCAAATGAAGCTTCTCTGACTGTTCACAAGCAAGACTTGCTTCTGGGTTTAATTTCCAAAGGAAGGAAATGCATCCTGAAGACACCCTTGTTAGTGGAGAACCTAAGATTATATAGGTGGTGGTCTTGAAACAGTATTCTTCATCCTCTGCCTCCAATGACATGCAAATCTAAATTCAGGTGGACAATAGAGAGAAATGGAAGGGGGATGTCATATAAGCCTAGGAATAAAATACAAAGAAATATTAAAAACTGATACTAATTACTGGGGAGGGCAAGCCTTGCTAAATTAAGTCATAAAGTACAGACACAAGGAAGGAAAGAAAGACGTGTTTGGTTACATGAGATTCTTAAATTTCTCTATACTATGCACATAGTTTGACGGCAAAAGATGTGGAAATAACCTGAAACATACACAACAGAAAAATAATTGGTGCCTGAGATAGAAAATTTTCTATGACTCAATAAGAAAAATCCTTTCAACACAATAGAAAAAAATAGTCTAGGAATGATTCTTCATAAAACCAATCTAACTTGGACTTAAAACGTCAGCTTAAGACCAGGCAAGGTGGCCTCCTGTGCCCTCTACCAAACCCAACTAAGCCAATGGGGGGTCTTATTGAGAAGCCACCCTATTGTGGAAAATGCCTCGGTGACAGTGAGAGTGCAGCACTCTAATTGGAAAGCCTCCGTCCCACGAGGGACACCCCAGGAAACACATACAACTGCTTCCATAATCCTCCAACATCCAGAGTATGTGTCACATTTCGTGTAGACCTCAAGGAACACAGTTATTTCTACCTTGATGTGACTTATTTGGGTTTAAAGACATCATCAGAGGATATCCTGAAGTCTCTGACACCGATGGGCAGTTGAAATGAAAGCGTCAATGGGGCGCCTGGGTGGCTCAGTGGGTTAAGCGGCCGACTTCGGCTCAGGTCATGATCTCGTGGTCCGTGAGTTCAAGCCCCGCGTCGGGCTCTGTGCTGACAGCTCAGAGCCTGGAGCCTATTTCAGATTCTGTGTCTCCCTCTCTCTGACCCTCCCCCATTCACGCTCTGTCTCTCTCTCTCTCTCTCAAAAATAAATAAACATTAAAAAAAATTAAAAAAAAAAGCGTCAAGAACGACTTCTCCTGCTTGGCCCCCATGCCTCCAGAAACACAAAGGGAGGCTCAGCACAGCAAGATGAATGACTGGATGTTCTCGTTCCATGAACTGTGGGGAAGAGAAAGTGCTGCTTGACAAAGAGAGACACATTCACCCCAACCCGTTCTCTACTTAGTCTCTTCTCTGTCAAGGCATTATCCATTTTGCATGATGGAACTGTCATCAACTGATTCAATAGAACCTATTTTGTGGTCTGCCATATCTATTTTTCAGGGACACAAAACCGTTCAGGATAGAGTTTTGATGCCTTAGGCACTAATTTACACCTGGCTCGTTCCTCCCTCCTACCACCCATCCACTATTTCCATCTTTTAGATTCCTGAAGGGCAAATCCAAAGCCCATGCAATACCCAAATCCATCTGGAAAGTGGAAAATTAACTCTGTTTTCAAAATATTGAATGGTTTTTGTGTGCCATGTGCTTAAGGCTTGCGGCTATAAAGCTTGGGAAAGAAATAACTTGGACACAACAATGTCTATAGTGTATTCCAACTCTAAAATGTTGGGATCTATCCAACAATAGAAATTGGCTAAATAAAGTATGTTACAACCATAAGATGGAATGCTATCTGGCCATTTAATGTGATGCGGAAGAACATGAAATGACAAGAGGAAAATGCTCATGATATAGCAAGAGGGAAAGCAGATTATAAGAGCCTATGTACTGCATAATAACAGTTTTGTTAAAAAGCAAATAACAACCATGAGTGTGTGAACACACCCCTATGCCCATGACAAAAAAGCCTGGAAGGATTGACATTAAAAACTCACTGTGGCTACTTGTTAGTAGTGGGCACACGGGTATGTTTTATTTTTCCCATAGTGCTTCTGTGTGGGTGAAACCTTACTAGTAAACAAATACTGTTTTTCTGATCAGAAAAAAAAATAGGCATTTAAAGTATAAAATTGCCAAGATGCATAATAAAAAAATAATTTCATTGCTTCGGAGAAACTGGCCATAATAGCTCAGCTTTTTACTGTGGTAAAATACACAAAACATAAAATTTATCATTTTAACCACTTCAGGGTGTACGACACAGTGGCAGTGAAGTACTTCCACACTCTTGTGCAGCCACCACCACCATGTAGCTCCAGAACATTTTCATCACTCCAAGAGGAAATCCCGTACACATTGAGTTCCCACCCCACTATACACCTGTCCCCTAAAATCTACAAATCTGCTTTCTGTATATGGATTTGCTTATTCTGTATGTTTAATGTAAGTGCAATAACACAATATGTGGCCTCTGTGTCTGTGCTCACTTAACACCAAGTTTTCAAGATTCATCTGTGTTATAGCATGTATCTGTACACCATCCCCTTTTATACCAGAATGCTATTCCGTTGGATGGCTATACTACACTTTATTTATGTGTTCATCCCTTGATGGGCATTTGAGTTGTTTCCATCTTTTTGCTACTCTATTTAGTACTGCAACACACATTCGCATAAAAGTTTTTGGTTGAACACCTGTTTTCGATTATTTTGGATATATACCTAGGAGTGGAAATGCTGGGTCATGTGGAAATTCTAGGTTTAACCTACTGAGGATCATCCAAAGTGTCCTACAGAGTGGCTCCATCACTTCAAATTCTGATCAGCAATGCACAGTGTTCTAATTTCTCCACATTCTCACAAACACTTATTTCCTATTGATTATGATTATGATTCTAGATATCCTAGTGGGTGTGAAGTGGCATTATCTCATTGTGGTTTTATGTGCATTCCTCAAATGACTGTTCATGTTGATATCCCATGCATAATTGGGCTTTTAGTCTTTTTGTTGTTGAATTGTAAGTGTTCTTTATATATACTGGATACTAGACCCTTTTCAGATATGTCATTTGTAAATTCTTCCTCATTCTGTGAGTTCTTTTTTTCATTCTGAATAGTGTCCTCTGATGCAGGAAAGAGTTTTGAGATGAAAAAGTATAAGTCCTCCAACTTTGTTCTTCTATTTCAAGATAGAGTTGACTATTCTATGTGCGTTGAAGTTTCTTACAAATGTATGTCCAGCTTTACTACTCTTACAAAAAGCCATTGAGATTTTGATAGCCATTAAAAGGAATCCATAGATTGTTTGGGGGAGTGCTACAATCTCAACAATATTGTCTTCTATCACATTAACACAGGGTGTCTTTATATTTAGCTGCCTTCATTTTTTCAGCAATATTTTGTAGTTTTCATTGTACAAGACTTGTACCTCCCCAAATTATTCCTAAGTACCTAATCCTTTTTGATACTGTTGTAAATGGAATTGATTTCTTAATTTCTGTTTTAGACAGTTCATTACAGAAATACAACTGATTGTATCCTGTATAAATAGAGACAACTTTCCTTTTTCCTTCCCAATGTTGGTGTCTTTTTATTTCTTTTTCTTGCCTAATTGCTCTGGCTAGGACTTCGCGTACAATGCTGAAAAGATGGTGAGAGTTGTTTCATTCAGGTGTGATATTAGCTATGGATTTTACATAAATGTTGTTTATTACATCGGGGAAGTTCCCTTTATTCCTTGTTTAGTTTAGTTTTTGTTTGTTTTTATCTTGAAAGGGCACTAGATTTTACCAGAATGCTGGTTGTTGTTGTTGTTGTTGTTGTTGTTGTTGTTGTTGTTGTTGTTTTTAATCCACATTTATTGAAATGATTATGTGATTTCTTTTCTTTCTTCATTCTATCAATGTGAGGTATTACACTGATTGGTTTTGGTATGTTGAACTACTCTTGCATTCTTGGAGTGAATCCCACTTGCTCATGGTGCATATTGCTACTATTGCTACTTGCTTTGATTTGCTAATGTATTGTTGAGGATTTTTGTGTTTTATTCATGGGCACATTAGTTTTTTTTTTTATGTATTTTGATGACTTTGGTATCAGGGTAATGCTGGCCCTATAGAATAAGTTAGGAAGTATTCCTTTCTCTTCCATGTTTTGGAAGAGGTTGAGAAAGATTGGTACTGATTTCTCAGATGTCAGTTAGAGTTCTTTGGTAGTCACGTGGTCCTGGGCATTTTTTGTGTGCTTGTTTGTCTGTAGGTTTTTGGTTAATGATCCAAATAGTTCAGCTTTTAAAAGAACCGTATTAAAACATAAATTGAAGCTTTTCCTTCAAATGACCAATTCAGTCACTTTTAACTTTGGCCCTGATGTGAAGCCCATGTGATTTTGCAATTTGGATGAAGAACTTCTTCATTTAACCAAACAAATTTCTTCCAAGTTTATGCATATTCCCATTGGCAATTAGTTCATAAAATCTTGGAAATGTAGGTTTCCTCTGACTTTTCATTGCACATTCAAGCCCTCTTGTATCTGTGGACCCGTTTTAGGGTTAACAACTTACTTACTACAAAAGAGACAAATAAAATATGAATAGCTTATAATGTCAAAGTATGGAAGGTAAGTGAGTAAAAATGTAATTCCAACTTTTAGATGTTAGTAGCTATCAGAAGGCCAAAGTCACACTGTAAACATCACTCCATTCATTCATTACGGAATATAGTATTTATTCTATGGAATACCATGAGTGCTCCACTTAAATGCCTGTAGTGTTCATAACCCCATGTGAAGATTCTATGTCCCTGGTCTCTGGCGTCCTTTCCACCCATCAGATTTCTTACCCATAAGAGCGCTCTTCATGGGGATGATCTATTAAAGTGCCTTTCAGCTTTGCTCACGTTTATTGTTGCTGTTGTTTTGTCATTGCAATTGTTTGGTTGCAGTGATTTTTACCCGCCCATCCCATGTACTTCCTGACTTCAGAAAATTCTTTCTTAGTCGAATTGTTGGGTTCACACTTCTTTAGTCCAAATATAACAATTCTGAAAATATATCTTATACTTGTGGCTACAATGGAATTTATGGGAAATTCAGTTTCATTACAGAAGCCGGACTTCCTAGGAAACTAACCATTCACCTAGACACCTAGACAGTTGCTCAGAGAGAAGATATGATTTGCACAAAAACAAAATGCAACTGGAGACACAATTCCCAGATAAGCAAATGAGCTAGTTCGTGTGGAGGCTCATGGGTGAAAGAAGTGAGCTCCCAAAAGTCTGCTTCCTAGATGTGGGGGTCACGGCCAAACCACACTTTCCCAGACTCCGTGTATTTCTCTGTAAGATGGATATGACACTAGTTCCTACCATGCTGGATTGTTGCGAGGATTGAGTGAGAGAAACCAGCTAAATCCGTTAGCACTCTCTGTGGCAGGTAGGGAATAGTCCATACACGCTAACTGGTTAGAAGTAGCATCAGTACAAACAGAATCAAGAACATTAATGTTCTGCATTTTTCTGCGTATCAGATCCTCCGCAAATGTAAGCCAGTTACCGTTAGTGCCTTCGTGCTGAGCTTCTCAGCCAATGTACTCACGTTCGTTCGTTCGTTCGTACGTTCGTTCGTTCGTTCGTTCGTTCGTTCGTTCGTTCGTTCGTTCCTTCCTTCCTTCCTTCCTTCATTCCTTCATTCAACAAATGTCCAGAAAATAAATGCCTGTCGGTGCTAGCCCAAGTACTGATGACGGAATAGTACCAGGTGTCTGACCTAATTGTTTACAGCAGGGGTCAGCAAACTTATTCTGTTACTGGCCAGAGAGCAAATATTTTAGGAGTTTTGAGCCATACACCTCTGATGGAAGAGGCATTCATTTCAGCCATCATACTGCAAGAGCAGCCATGTGTCAAAATGAATGGGCATGGCCGTGTGCCAATACAACTTTGTTTACAAAAACAGGCAGTGAGCAGCATTTGGCTTGAAGTAGACGATTTAGAGATTTTCAGTATAGAGTCTAACAAAGGGAATAGTTAAATAAATACAGTCAAGTATGAGAAATACTCCGGTGGTCTCAAAGAAGGCCAAGGATGTCTTCCCAGAAGAAGCAATACTTAATCGAGTACCAAGTGGATGCACAGAAAACAGTCAGGCAAGGAGGGAGAGAACAGCATTGTAGGCAGAGGCATGGTGTGTGCAGGGCTGGGAGAAGAAAGAGAAGTCAAGGGACAAAGACGCAGAAACAGAGACGGTTGGACAGGGATGATATTAGAGGAGCACCTCAAACTGAACAGGGCTTGAGTGCTGGGGCCTTTGGGATGAAGCTATAGAGGGGTGAGGACCGGGTTGTGAAGGGTTCTGGCACTGGGACTTGTCACCCCTCACCACCTGGCGCACATCTCTGATGAGAGCCGCGTAGGGCTGGCATCTCTCCATCTGCAGCCATTCCCGGGGCCAGGAACCTTCCTGACAGACCCCAGTTAACAACTGTCTATAATACCCCAACTTCTGAGTATCCCGAACATGCCAGTGAAATCTCAAAAGAGATCAATTAAAACAAGGGCTAAACATTCAAGGAAGTTGACTTCGTTTTCAACAGAAGAAAACTTTTTGACAGTGAGATAATTGTATGCCATAATCTTTCAGTTTTTTTCAGGATCATGGACTAAAAAAAAGTTACTTCATGCTCATTCAGGATAAGAAAATAGATTTGCAAGTTTAGCATCCTCTACGTTCAGATGCACAATTTCCATGTTCATTATTGGCCACCACAACAGCCCGTTCCCCAGGAAGAGTAATGGTTTGCTTTACTTGACATTTTGAGCTGCCACATCTGAGGGCCAGGTCCCAGGGGACGCACATTGCCCCGTCACTTGGAAACAAACCAGTCTGTCCCCTCAGTCAGTCGGTCACCCCATGAAGCATCTCAGCACTGAGGTGGGCTCACACTACAGTGCCCTTCATCCTTTCCAAAGGCTCTGGAAAGTGAGAAGGTGGGTGTAGGAACATGAAGAAGACAGAGAATTCAAGAGCAGATAGTCACACTTGGCTTGAAAATAGTCCAGTGGTGGCCGGCCCTGCCTCATAATAAGTAAACACTCAGGAAAACCAGCGTGGACCTCTGCATATAGACCCATATGAGAGGAAACACGGAAAAATTCTAGCACAGAAAGCTGGCTTTTCTCGCATACATCAAAATCTAAACATGTTCTCAAATATATACAGTAACCTATTCTCCTCTTTATTCTACTATTACCTTACATTTTAGCCTGAATTTAGTTCTTAGTTCAGGATAGCTTATGAACTCATACATGCTCATAAACAAATGTTCGAAGGAGAAGGCACAGCAGAGATGTTTTCAGCTGTTAAAATTCTACATATAAAGAGCGATTAGTGCATCGAACGTACCCTAACATTTCATTCTCTTAATGGAATTCATGCTGAATTTTGATAGCAAGAAGTAAGAGATTTTATTTTCATGAAAGCCCATTTCTGTTGCATGACACGAATACATGGCTAAATAAACACAGCATCACCAGGAAATAAATCCCAATTTGAAGTCTGAAAGGGCACTCCTATTTCTTGAATATCCTGAATGTCAACTTTTTGATGGAAAAAGTAATACATAGCAGTGACTGTACACATAGGTGTATACTGGGTATCTTGGCCGTGTGTCCCGTGTTTCATTTGTTGAATCCCTCTGTTTTCTGTTCCAGAGCGTCTCGTGGCATTTATTATGTTCTCCTAAAACCGCAGCTCATGAAGGCATTGGAAAGGTCACTGTTTCATGGTTATGTTTTTTAAAAGAGTTTAAGTTAATATATATGTCCTCCAATAAAAGATGATGTTTCATGTGCATTTGTTTCTGAAATTGAGGTGTATCTGTTCCTGTTCTCCGGGAGCCATTGTTCAGTTTCCGAATGTTTCCTGAAGTTTCCCTACAGCAGGGTGCTCCCCTGCACATCTGTAATGAGGGCAACTTTGTTGACAGAGACACAGCAGCGAGGCTCAGACAGCACAGGGTTCTCAGGAGACTCTCTTCTGAAGACAAATGTCAGGGCAGCTCGCACCAGCCCCTCTGTCCTTCAGGGAAGGGATCGTCATTACCACGGTTCCTACAAGTCGCCGTGTGTGATTATCTCAAGGGCACTTGACAATTTCACCGCCTGTGCACCCCCAAGGACTTTGTGTGCATGAACACAGGCTCCTGTGTTTCCGCAGCCTGTGGATGTGGTCGACTGGAATCAACTGCACAAAATCAGACCTGTGATAGGGGTCCATGATCTGAGCTAGAGTCAACCAGGTGCCAGGGAGGCGGAGGGCCCTGGTGAGGGAGGTCATGTGCAGACCCACTTGGGAAGACTGATTCATTTGGCTCGGTGGGCTCTGGGGAACCAGGGCATGTCCAGCCCTCACCTTACCAACAATACTGCTGTGCCACGAGCGATGTGAGTCTGTAACAGAGCCCAGCAGCTCACCACAACTGTGTTAGACCCTGGAACGTTGTCTCCTTAATCTCCACAACATCCCTACGAGGAAGATACTACTGACCCCATAACATATGGGTAAAGTGAGGTTTTGAGGGATCACACAGCAGGAAAGCGCCTCAGCGGGATCCACACTGGACTCGTCTGCCTCCAGAGCCTGGGCTCTTCACAGCTGTGTTGTCCTTGGGGTGGTAACGTCAATGCTGATCCTTGCACCCATGTTGGAAGGACCCACTTTCGTGGACCAGTGTCTGCTCTCACGCTCCAAGTCACACTCGGCAGTGTCACCACCTGGCCATGTTGCAATGTCACAGGCGGGAAACTTGGGTGGTAGGAAAACGACACAGCCCTTGGGGAGAAGCGTCCTGTGTTGCTCCTGTTGTGTCAGGCTGGTTGGGGACCTGCTTTTCCGATCTCCATTTACTCTTTTCTCTTGAGGTGACATTCACATAACTTAAAACTGACCCTGTTAAAGTGTCTAATTCAGCCGCATTTAGTACACTCATAGTGCTGTGCAACCACCACTCCTATCCAGTTCTAAAACATTCTCACCCCAAAAGGAACCCTGACCTATTACACAGCCATGCCATTCTCTCCTCACACAGCCCCTGCCAACCACTCATTCTTCTGTCTCTGTGGATTTCCTATCAGTGGAATCACAGAGCATGTGACCTTGGTTCTGACTCCTTTCACTCAGTATGACATTTTCAAGGTCCATGCACGTGGTAGCATGTCGATACTGTCTCTTTTATGGCTGAATAATATTCCATTAGATCGTGCCTCTTAAAAGCGAAGTAAGAGGTAATGCGGTCTCAAAGAAAGAGCATTGACTCAAGAATCTGTGAAACTCTCATTCTTCTCACGGGATTATGGTTATCCTTCTGCATCAGACAGACTGACCTGGGTGCACACGTCACCTCCTCCGCCATGTGGCCTTACTTGAGACACCTAATTACTCTGAGCACCAGCATCCCTGCCCATTAGATAAGCGTAAGTGACCGTCCCTAACTCACAGAGCTACAGTAGTAGCAAAAGAGGAAAACACATATCCAAAGATTGTCAAATTGCCTAACGTGCCATCACGGTACCTAAGATGATACCTAGTTTCTCCTCTTATTGGTGGGAAAACTGCCCCACTTACATATATAAGTTGGGAACTCACCTGTACACGGCAGATGTGTGCCTGAGTTGCCCATGTAAATTAAAAGATTCAAATCCCCTATTCACTAAGCAAAGGAATTCTTTTTTTTAATGTGTATTTATTTTTGAGAGCGAGAGAGAGAGAGCATGAGCATGGTAGGGGCAGAGAGAGGGGGAGACACAGAATCTGAAGCAGGCTCCAGGCTCCGAGCTGTCAGCACAGAGCCCGCCGCGGGGCTCGAACTCACAAAATGCAAGATCGTGACCTGAGCCGAAGTTGGTGTTTAACCGACGGAGCCACCCACGTGCCCCAAAGCCAAGGAATTCTTAGGTGGACAAAAACTATTACTGAAGAAAATCTGCTCTAAGTTCCGTGGGTGGGTTAGCCACCTTTTAAATGAACATTTTCATCCCAGAGTCCAGCACAGTTCTTGGCTCAGAATAGGCACCCGGCATAAGTGTTCGTGTAGGCATCGGCAAAGAAGGAAGAGGTCTTACACAGGACATATTTTGAGGAACGTTCTCCAAAACCCCTGGTTCTCAGACAAACGGTAACTGGCAGCCAAGTTACAGGCATAAGTATCCTTGTAGTCAATCCAACAACAACCCCTCTGGGGGTGGGCATTACTGTGGCTTCTGGCTGCAAAGTCATCATCTCTGAGGAGCAGTGCTGATAATGGGTAGGCAATGGATGGCTCAAATAACAAACTCAGACATGGTGAATGAGGGCTGAGCAGCGTTTACAACGAGGTGAGCCCAGCCATGGGGCTCACTTGGGCACACTCCATCCATGTTCTCTCTTCTGTCACTGGAATACTTAAAAAAAAAAAGAAAACAAAAAACAAAAACAAAAACAAAAACAAAAACAAAAACAAAAACAGAAAACAAAACCAAAACCCTTCCAAACTTAGTTATTTCTCACGCATGAAGGATCCAGAGCAGAGACAGTCTGAATTAGAGGTGACTTTCTTTTTATTTATTTATTTATTTATTTATTTATTTATTTATTTATTTATTTATTTATTTATTTATTTATTTTAATTTATTTTTGGGACAGAGAGAGACAGAGCATGAACGGGGGAGGGGCAGAGAGAGAGGGAGACACAGAATCGGAAACAGGCTCCAGGCTCCGAGCCATCAGCCCAGAGCCTGACGCGGGGCTCGAACTCACGGACCGCAAGATCGTGACCTGGCTGAAGTCGGACGCTTAACCGACTGCGCCACCCAGGCGCCCCTAGAGGTGACTTTCAAAGAGCTCTTGGGTTCAAAACCATGGATCTACTGGGACACCTTCTGCCACCACCCAAGAATGCAAAACACATTAAAGAATGCTTGAGGCCTTTCTGGAAGATAAGTGGCCTGTATTTCATTCACTCACAGAGCAATGTGATCTGCGGAATTTACACCAGTGATAATCCATGCACAGCATCACCTTCCCTCCAATCCCAGCACCGTAATCCCAGCAAGCAGCGACCGGGTCCCCTTATGGCAGAGCTCAGGCACATAATAAAGGGAAACAGGAATAAGGAAAAGTATCGGTAACTGAAAAGTAAGGAACAGTGTACCTGCAGGTGCAAAACATACAAAGTACAACAGGAAGAAAGACTTTCTGCAAGCCTACTGCAACAGGAGATGGGTCAGAACTCATCGGAGTGCCGAGGGCAAGAAGTGGAGGGGCTGTTAGCACTAGGGGCTGATGGGAAGTCCTGGGGGATCGGTGAGGGCTTGTTGATGGACGGGAGGTGTCCGGCACGCTGAGTCCTTCCTGAGTTCATGCATGTCTTCTTGTGTGACTGGGCATCTGTGTTTGCCACCTGGAGCCCATCAGCGTTAGGTCCCCACTCTCTCCAGAAGATGCCATCGCAAAGGTCCTCCAGCAATTATTTTCCTGGGTTGGAAGGACATCCTTCTCCGTGGGGTAGGGAAAGCATTTACAATGATGACCTGTCTGAAGTAAACTCTCTAAGAGAGGTCCAATGGCTAGCGCCATGAAGAAGCCTGTCCACGGTTCGGTTGAGGTGAACAATACGGCCACGTTGGTCAAGGGCTTCTCAAACCCTGCTCCCGATGCCAGGGCCCTCTCAGAAAAGGGTCTTCTGAGACTTTTGGGCATGGGCAAAAGTGCTGTGGTCTGGAAAGCCCCAACAAAATTTCTGAACTTTGAATTAAATTTTTGAAAGCAAAACATCACTTTACCAAATTGTTTACCTCTCTGACGCCCCCCTGAAAGACTGAGTGGAGACACAGTTTCTTCATGTCCTGAGATTTAATTAATGCTACAAGCCCGGGCTAAAGAAAGATGTCCAGATACTGACACCAGTGGACACACGGCATCTCTCAGATATTTCAAAATATTTCTAAAGGCTAGTGAACTATATTAGGCAGAATGAATAAATAAGCATCGCCTTTGCAGCTGAGAGCCAGCTCCTGAAAGCCTTCTAGCATCATCAGTATTTAGCATTGATGGTCTTTGGTGGGGCTTTCCAGACAGCAATTAGCAATTCTGGAAAGCGAGACACACTGCCCTCTAGCCACACTGCGGACACCACAGCTCTGCGCAGAGCCACGCGACGGAAATCCTCCGAAGTCACCAGATGGCAGGAGAAGCAGCGAGTGCTGAGGAAAAAAGGCAGGTTTGGGTCAGGCCGCGTGTCTTCTGCTGTTTGGACTTCATGCTGAAGGAGCACCAATGGGGCTAATTCCCCGAGGAGCTGCACGTACCCATTGCCATTTGGCGTGGCCACCTCAGTGTTCTCAAAATCAGGAGACTTTGCGTAGAAATCTGGGTTTCCAGGTTCTCGTGGAACAGCACAGGGATCAGAGGGGGTGCACGCCTCGTGGCCTCACGGTCTCTGCACACCTCTGTTTCCCTCCCTGGTCTCCTGTATGCACAGGCTGGATGTTTGCACAATAATCCAGCCCTAACTTGGTGGCATTAAATGGCACCAAGGATTTATTGCTGTTATTAATTCTCACAGTTCTGGGGATCAGCTGGAACGAGCTGGGTGGTTTTCACTTGGGGTTCCTTAGGCGGCGACGGTCCCACAGTGGCGGGCGGTAGAGAGAAGCTTCCTCACTTACGCGTTATGATGGGCAGCCATCCTCCGCTGGAATCTCAGCAAGGGCTCTTTGTGGGAAGGTCCGCACTTTGGTTCTGCAAAACCAGGCTTGCAGGAAAGCAACTTGGTTCTAAGAGTGAGTAACCCGATAGACGGCAGGGATGCTCTATTCACTTTCCTAAATGGGCCTCAGTGTCTACCTTGGCTGTATTCCATTAACGACCAGCAAGGTCCTCGACCACCCACGTGAAAAGGAAAGGGGTGTCAGACCCCTCCACTGACTAATGAGAGAAATGAAGAATTTGGGGTCTTGTCTCAAAACCCCTGTGGTCGTTCCTCAGGTCACAAATTACGTATATTCCTCCCACACGCCAAATCCACGCACTGTCCCCCATACCTGTCGAAAGCTGTTATCATGCATTAGGCTCAAGCTGTAGGTCAGGATCCTGACCTCAAATCAGGTCCAGCTTTGGATGAGGCTGCTCTTGGATCACTCCTCTGGTCCAGCTCTCTTCTCAAAGACCCCTGATCTGCAGCAAGTCACCTGCCCCCACAGGAGGCACGGGGCCACCACTCCCTCTGCGACGTTCCTGTTAATAGGGTGATGTGGCGGGCCATGGAGGCAGGCTGCCCCGTCCTGCTGGCTTCAGTGGCTGTCCCCAGTCCCTGGCTCTGCCCGCGGGCTCCCAGTGCAGGCCTCCCAACTGTCCCTCCCTCTCATGAATATATAGCTCACATCTAGAGCAGCTGGTTTCTCTGTTTGCTTCCTGAGCCAACATGTTTGGGATTCAAACCCTTCTTTCCTTTTTTTTTTGTTTCCACTGTGTCTTTTCCCGTTAGTCCTCGTGGGCAGCATTTCTGTGCACAGAATGGTCTTCAACACCCTGCACATCTTTTGTGAAACTTATTGGAGTTCATGCCATTTGACAGAAGCCATGCCTGCAAATCTGAGCTGAGGCAGCCTGGTTATGATGACCTGGGGGTGGCTGGGGACACGACGGTCTAACAGGGAGGGCCTGGGAGGCCATGGTCTGTGCAAAGGGTCTTTATTCTTTCTGCGTCCCCAAGGAAATTTTAAAGTCAGATCCATGGCTGTTTCTTTACACCGTGATTTTGAACAACAGACTCCCGGGTTTGGTTTCCCTGGAAGCTATAGCTTGAGTTGAGATTTGTGGGCTCTCTGGGAGGGCTGGGATGAGAAAGTACTGAATCTGGGACCCACCGTGTCCCGATTCCTCTCCATCTGATAAATTATTTTAAAAGCTCATCTCTTCCTTTGCTCCTCTGACTACAGTCAGCTGGAAAAAAAACATGAGGGTTCCTGTGAACACACGGCCTGAAAACTCACTTGGTAAAGAACTGCACTAACCATTTTCTGTTGTCTATGAGCAATGATGCTGGCCATGCTTTCTGGGACAACATAGTAAGGGCCTTCTGCCTGCTTCCAATCTCCCTTTACACCCCCCTGACAGTCTCCTCTAGGTTCTCTGCCTCCCTCGTGCCACACCAGGCTGTTTTATTGAAATACATACTGTACCTTATTTTTAAGGGGTGCACTCTGTTGGTTTAATGCAGGATATATTGTGAAATGATCACCACAGTCAAGGTGGTTAAAAACCCCAACATCTCACAGTTAGGATCACGTGTGTGAGGCGAGGACACTTAAGACCTAGTCTCTTAGCAAATTTCAAGTGTACAGTATAGTACCATTAACTGTAATCACTATGTTGTTCATTAGATTCCTAGAATTTATGCATCTTTCTCTTTAATTTTTTTTTTTAATTTATTTTTGAGAGAGAGAGAGATACAGAGTGCAAGTGGGAGGAGGGGCAGAGAGAGAGAGAGGCACAGAATTTGAAGCAGGTTCATACAAGGAAGGTAACTGTGGTGAAGAGGAAGGTACTTCAGTGTAGAAACAATGACACGGTCCCTGGGTGGCTCACTTGGTTAAGCGTCAGACTTCAGCTCAGGTCATGATCTCAAAGTTTTGAGTTTGACAGGCTTTGTGCTGACAGCTCAGAGCCTGGAGCCTGCTTTGGTTTCGCTCTCTCTCTTTCTCTCTCTCTCTCTCTCTCTCTCTCTCTCTCTCTCTCTCTCTGTAAATACTAAATAAACATTAAAAATCAAGCAATGATACTTTTTGCCACATTCATTATTACGGTATTACAAACAAACCTCTCTGTCTTAGAGGAACCAGTCGGCTGATTTATTAAGGGGGAACATATGCTTTCAAAGTTAAAGGTTCTGTATTCAGAAGATTACAGGGGAAGGAAGAAAGGAAACTCACATCAAAAATAGGCAAGGGAATTGGGTCTCCTTGACCAGACTATGGATTTCATGAAAACAGGGTCAACATGTGACACATGTGTGGGTGGCAGAGTAGATGTCACAGAAGAAAAAATCAGCGACCCAGAACACAGAGTGATACCAGCTCTGAAGAATGAAATACAGAGACTAAAAAGATTCAAAACATAAAATGGAGTATTTACCTACCTCATAATTTTAAGAGCCGTAGAATAAGAAGCACTTCAAAGAGAAAAATATTTGAAGAAATGATGGTGAAAAATTTCTAAATTGGATGAAAACTATAAACTCCCAGATGGAAGAATCTCAATGGCCCTGAAGCACAAGAAACATGAAAACCACACAAAGGTACAGCATAACTAATTTCTTCAAAACCAGTGATGGAGAGAAAAATCTTAAAAGCAATCAGAGATTCTAGACTAAAAATAGCTCACAGGTTCATCGTCTAAGTTGTAGTTAACAAAGAGCACAGGTTCAGAGATGGGGATGTTATCTAGGAATGAAAAAGACAAAACTTCAGATAAATGTACAGATTGTGGTAGAATCTTTAAAAACGCACCCAGTTGATGGGACACCTAGGTGGCTCAGTTGGTTGAGCATCCGACTTCAGCTCAGGTCATGATCTCACCATTTGGGAATTCAAGCCCCATGTCAGGCTCTGTGCCGACAGCTCAGAACCTGGAGCCTGCTTCCAATTCTGTGTCTCCCTCTCTGTCTTCCCCTCCCCTGCTCACGCTCTGTCTCTGTCCCTCTCATAAAGAAATAAACATTTAAAAACTTAAAAATAAATAAATGAAAACATACTAAGTTGAGAAAAAGATAACAAGATATTTTAAAAAGCAAAAAAAAAAAAAAAAAAAAAAAGCATTCAGGGAACAAAGAAACATTCCATAAACAGGAACAAAGGTAAGTCTAAAGACCCCAGGGAAGAAGACAGCAGAGAGCATCTCCACTGAGGGAAAACAAACAACAGCCTGTCCACTTAGGATACTAATCAGAACAAAAGTATATTTCAAAAGTGACGCTGGAATAAAGACACTTTATGTGTAAAAGGAAGGCTGAAAGGATTCGTGATGAGCAGACCTGGTACACGAAATAGTAAAAGAAGTTCTTCGGGAACGAGGGAAATGGTAATAGATGGAAACAGCGATTTACGTGAAAACCAATGAAGACCACAAGTGGGGAATAAGTGAGAAAACATATATTTACTCATTATTCAAGTCTCTTTAAGAGACTTTTAGCTCCTTAGAGAAGAATAACAACACTGAGGCGTGGTGTTTGTAACACACGCGGAGGAAAATACACAACAACAATAGCACAGAATCTGAAACTCGACCTGAGTCACATCACTTACACAGAAATGAATAGAAATGAATCGTGGGTAGAAAATATAGAGCACAAAACTAAAACTTGAAGAAGTATAGTAGGGGAGAAACACTTGGGGATTTAGGGTTAAGCAAAGATCTTGACACCAGCATAATTTGGTGGACTTCCTCCAAATTAACCACTTTGCTCTTCAAAAGGCCCTGTCAAGATAACAAAATGACAAATTAGAGACTGGGACACATATGTTCAAATTATATTTCCAACAAAAGCCTTATTTTAAACTATATACAGAATCTGTGAAAGTCAACATTTAAAAAATCCAATTAAAAACTGAGCAAAAGATAGGAACAGATATCTCACTAAATAGGATACAAAGATGTCATATCAGCCCATGAAACAATGTTCAACCTCTTTTCCACAAGGGAAATGGAAATTAAAAGCATACTGAAATCCACACCATCAACACAACAGAAATTTTAAAAATAGTGAGTACACCAAAAGCTAGTAAAGATTTGGAGAAACTGAATTGTTCCTACATTGCTGGTGGGAATTTAAAATGGTAGAGTTACTCTGGAAAATAATTAGAAAGTTTCTTTTAAAATTAGTGATGGAATTATCAAAGATCGAGCAACAATACTCCCGGGAAAAAATTCTAAACTTATGTTCATGTAGATACTTATAGACACAATTCATAGCTTTATTAGCAACAGTCAAAAATGGGAAGTTACCTAAATATCCTTCAGTGGGTTTATTGTTAAACTAACTGTGGTATATCCATACCATGGAATATGACTGGGAAATATAAAAAGGAATACTAGCAACTACTTGGGATTAATCTCAAGGGATTTACTCTGAGTGCAATAAAGCTCATCTCAAAATAGTTACATCCTGTATGATTCCATTTATATAACAGTCTCAAAATAACAAAATTGTAGAAATAGAGAACAAATTGATGGTTTCCAGGGTTAAGTTAAGCAGGTGGAGGTAGAAAAAGACAAGTGCCTGTAGCTACATCAGGGCAACATGAGGGATCCCTGTGGATGTAAATGTTCTGTACCTTGGTTATACCAATGTCAATATCTTGGCGGTTATATTGAAGTATATTTTTGCAAAGTGTTGCCTTTGGTGGAAACTCAGTAAAGGGTACACGGGACTTCTCTGTATTATTTCTGACAACTGTGTTATTTCTTACAATCTCAAATGTACATGTATCTCAAATACAATTTTTAATTTAAAAAGATATATTGGGCTTTATCAGAATTAAAAACATTGCTTTCATAAGACACTATTAGGAAAATAAAATGTAAGCCAAGCCACAGAGTAGGAGGAAGGATTTTCAAAACATTTACCTGACAAATTATTTGTTTCCAGAATACGTAAAGAATACTTACAATTCAATAATAACAAGATTAAACAAGCAATAAAGGACCCAAACAGGCAATTCACCAAAGAACATGTACATTGTTAAAGACACAGCTAAAAGAACATTCAACAGAATTGATCACTAGAGATAGGGAAAATGAAAACCACAATGAGATACCAGTGCACAACTAACATAAGAGCACCAAACAAAAAGACTGAGAATTCCGGATTTTGTAGAGTGTTGGAATACATGAAATTCTTAAATGTTGCCAGTGGAATGGAAAGCATGTCAGCTATGTTAGAAAATTCCTTGTCAATTTAGTATAAACATGCATTCAACCAATGACCCAACAATTCCATTTCTAGGTTTTTAAGAAAAATGAAACTGTGTGTCCACATAAAGAGTTCTACATAAATGCTTTATTCCTTAGAGTCAAAACTGTTCAGCAACCCAAATAGATGAATAAATTGTGGTTTATGTACACAATGAAAAACTACTCAGCAATAGGAAACTATTGACATGTGCAACACAGGAAGAATTTCAAATGCATATCATTAAGTAAAAGAATCTAATTTCGAAATGCTATATAGTGAATTATTCCATTTATATAATTTTTAAATGTATACATTTCAAAAGAATTAAATCATATAGTGTAGGTTCTCTAACCACACTGGAATGAGGTTAGAAATTAATGTCAATCATGGATAAAGATGTGGTTTATATACACAAAGGAATACGACTTGGCAATGAGAAAGAATGAAATCCTGCCATTTGCAGCCACGTGGATGGAAGTGGAGGGTATGATGCTGAGTGAAATAAGTCAGTCACAGAAAGCAGCATATGTTTTCACTCATGTGTGGAACTTGAGAAACTTAACAGAAAACCATGGGGGAGGGAAGGGGAAAAATAATTTCAAACGGAGGGAGGAAAACCATAAGAGACTCTTAAATACAGAGAACAAACTGAGGGTTGCTGGGGAGTGGGGGAGAAAGGGAGAAATGGGTGATGGGCATTGAGGAGGGCACTTGTTGGGATGAGCACTGGGTGTTGTACGTAAGCAACGAATCATGGGAATCTACTCCCGAAGCCAAGAGCACACTGTATATACACTGTATGCTAGCCTAATTGACAATAAATTATATTTAAAACAGAAATTAATGTCAATCAATAACCTGATAAAAACGCTAAAATCTTATAAATTGGAGAACACACTTTGAAGCAAGCCAGAGATCAAGGAATAAATCACAAGTGAAACAGAGTATTTTGAATGATATAACACTCTACACCCACTAGGATGGCTAAAATGAAGAAGACAACATCACAAGCTTGGCCAAGGATATGGAAAAATTGGAACGATCAGACTTTGCTAAGTGATCGTAAAATGGAACCGCTGCCATCTTGGAAAACATTTTGACATTTTTCTCAAAGTGTTAAACATAGAGTTCCTAATGACACAAGCAATTAATTGCACTCCCAAGTATGTCTGAGAAAACTGAAAACGTATTTCCACACAAAAACTTGTACACAAATTTTCCTAGATGCATTACTCATGATCGCCAAAAAGTGGAAACAATCTGAGATGTCCATCAACATATCAGAAAATAGAGTGTGATTTCCATACAGTGGAACATAAAAAGAAATGAAGGGCTAATGAAGGAATGCAGGGCTACAACAACATGGATGGACCCTGAAAAAATTATGTAAAAGAAAAGGCCACAGTTTGTATGACGATCATATGAAATGTCCAGAATAAGAAAATCCACAGAAACAGAAAGTAGATTGATTAGTGGCTGCCAAGGGCTGGTGGGAGGGGACCCATGGGGGGTAATTAAGGAAATCAATTGACTTACCTGAGGAAATTATAAGTAGGACAGCAATAATTAGTAAAATAGGAAATAGACAAAAGCAGAAAGAATTTTAACAAATTCAAAAGTTTTTCTTTGGAAAGAGTAATAAAATTGCTAGACCCCCCTATTAATACTGTATTAATTTATTTTAATTTAACTTTTATTTATTTAGTTTTTAATTTTAGAGAGAGCAACAGAGCATGAGTGCAGGACGGGGGAGACGAGAGAGGAGAGAGAAAGAAAACCTTAAGAAGGCTCCAGGCTCAGTGTGGAGCTCACTACAGGTCTTGATCCCACGACCCTGGGATCATGACCCAAGCCAAAATCAAGACTCGGATGCTCACCGACTTACCCACCCAAGTGCCCAATACTGTGTTAATTTTAAAAAGAGAGAGAGAAAGAGAACATAAGTTATTGACATAAGGAATAAAAATATGTACATCCTTACAGACCCTACAGACATTGAAAGGACAAGGAAAGAGTCCAAATATCCATCGATGGATGAATGGATAAAGAAGAAGTGGTATATATACACAATGGAGCATTACTTGACAGTCAAAAAGAGTGACATCTTGCCATCTGCAACTACGTGGATGGAACTGGAGGATATTATGCTAAGTGAAATTAGTCAGAGAAAGACAAAAATCACATGACTTCAATCATATGAGGACTTTAAGAGACAAAAGAGATGAACATAAGGGAAGGGAAACAAAAAGAATATAAAAACAGGGAGGGGGACAAAACCGAAGAGATTCATAAATATGGAGAACAAACAGGGTTACTGGAGGGGCAGTGGGAGGGGGGATGGGCTAAATAGGTAAGGGGTGCTAAGGAATCTACTCCTGAAATCATTGTTGCACTATATGCTAACTAATTTGGATGTAAATTTAAAAAAATAAAAATAAAAAATAAAACACGTCAATAAAATGAATGAATGAATGAATGAATGAATGAATGAATGAATGAATAAACAAACAAATAAATAAATAAATAAATAAATGGACAAGGAAATGTTTAAGTGGTTTTATACCAATAAATTTGACAACTTAGATGAAAAAGAAAACACAACCTACCTAATCTGTCACAAGTAGAAACAGAACGTCTGAATAGTCCAGCAGGACAGCAGTGCTACTTTTCCATCCAGAGGACCTGCGATTCCTCCCATTGAAGGTTTCTACCCAGCAGTGTTGTCAGAGCTGTGCGTTTGAATATCCTGGGAAGCTTTCGAAGATACCGAATGTGCCTGTCACCCTTAAAAATTCTGATGCAATTGAGCAGACTGGGCCCAGACATGGGGATTTTTAAAACATTCCAAGGTAATTCTCATGTGCAGCCAGGGTTCAGAACTCAAGTGTACAAAAACTTCCATCTCCTAAACAGTTCTGGGTCCCGGCCCGGCTCTGCCACTAATCACCTGTGATACTGACAACCTCCGTTTCCCTGTTCCCTCGGTTACTCTTCTGTATAAAACAAGGGAGGTGGATTCCATCCATTTACAAAGTTATTTGTGCAGTGAGACTTGAAAACATCATGCCCAGGGCACCCCATCATGGAGGGAGCTAAATTAAGAGTGTTTGTGATTGAGCAGAAACAGCCAGGAACACCCGTCCTCCCCCAATGCTCCCTGGAGGCACTTGTGCAGAGTTCTGGGGCCTTGGGCAAGTCATGGGCTTCGTGCCTCTGATGTACCCTGTAGCCCCACTGTAAGTCTCCGCCCACCAATGGGGTTGACATTGTGGAATGCGCAGGCGCCTCCAGCACTCCCCACACTGCCATCTGCACCTGTCCATAGTGAGACCTTCTGACGCCTCCTGGTAGCTACTTAACTGACGATCAAAGGGGGTTCCTCTCTTTTTCTTCCAGCGGCGCCCACAAGCCATGCTCAGAGGGTGCTTTTATTTATTTACTTACTTACTTATTTGTTTGTTTGTTTGTTTGTTTATTTGTTTGTTTATTTTTAACGTTTTGTTTACTTTTGACACAGGGAGAAACAGAGCCTGAACGGGACGGTCAGAGAGAGGGAGACACAGAATCCGAAACAGGCTCCAGGCTCTGAGCTGTCATCACAGAGCCCGACACGGGGCTGGAACTCACCGACAGCAAGATCATGACCTGAGCTGAAGCCAGACGCTCAACCCACAGAGCCACCCAGGCGCCCCTCCGAGGGTGCATTAAAAAAAAAAAGTTTTTTTTTTTTTTGTTTTTTTTTTTTAAATTTTTTTTTTCAACATTTTTTATTTATTTTTGGGACAGAGAGAGACAGAGCATGAGCGGGGGAGGGGCAGAGAGAGAGGGAGACACAGAATCGGAAACAGGCTCCAGGCTCCGAGCCATCAGCCCAGAGCCTGACGCGGGGCTCGAACTCAGGGACCGCGAGATCGTGACCTGGCTGAAGTCGGACGCTTAACCGACTGCGCCACCCAGGCGCCCCCAAAAAAAAAAAAGTTTTTGAGGGGCACCCGGATGTCACAGTCCGTCAGGCATCCGACTTTGCCTCACGTCATGATCTCCAGGTTCCTGGGTTCGAGCCTTGCGTCCAGCTCTGTGCCAACAGGTCGGAGCCTGGAGCCTGTTTCGGATTCTGTGTCTACTTGTCTCTCTGCCCCTTCCCCAATTTCTCTCTCTCTCTCTCTCTCTCTCTCTCTCTCTCTCTCTCTCTCTCTCTCTGTCTTTCTCTTTCTCTCTCTCAAAAATACATAAACATTAAAAAGAATTAAAAATTGATAAAACAAATTGTTCACTAGAATGTCCTGGAAGAACAAGACGATGAGGTTTCAGGCCAGTGGGGAAATTTGGTTTGGCTCTGGCCAGCAGGGTTCAGGATGAGCTGTTCCACAGGGGCCCAGTGAGGCTCCTGGTAAGTCCTGTGTGCTTCTGCTGCATTCGGAGAAAGTGCGGGCTCTTAGTCAGCAGCTCGGTGTCCAGTCGTCTGTCATGCGGAACGCTCACACAAGTGTGCGAAAGACAGAGAGGCAGGGATGCTCAGGCAGCGTCTGCCGCTATGCCCCTCCCATCGCCATCACCCACACGACCATGACCTTTCCCACCCTCAGCCTCCACTGGTTCTTGGCTGGAGAGCTCTTCTCATTCCTCATCCAGAGAGCATGTGTCACTTCCTCCAGGAAGCCCTCCCTGATATCCCTGACGAGGCCGTATCCACAGACACATCTAGCCTACAGACAATAGTGGAAGCATTAATATGCGACTCCCCTTCTGGGTAGAGGATTAGGAAGGATGCTGCCTCTGGCCAAACATAGCCCTGGGGACTTATGGCTTGGGGAGGGATGGTGGTGCCCCCAGCGGGTGGATACAGCCCTACATTAGGGCGCAGGGTTTGGTCAGCAAAGTGTGGGCTAGATTTCAGTCCCCTCTCATTATACCCTCTTGAGAAAGCCCTTGGTCAGTACACAGACCACACAACGGTGCAGGTGGCCCCCTTCAGAGCTTCCGTGACTCATTCCCATAGCACGCTTTTTGCGTGTGCTATGAACACCTAATTGCAGCGTCTTTGCAGGCAGAGACGTGTTTAATTTTGCTCATATTCTATTCCTAGCCTAGTTCTCGATTCTTAGTAAGTGCTCAAAGATGTACACTGGACAATCAGCAGACAGAAGGAGATTTGGAACACGAGGCATGTGGTAGTCTTGTCTGAACGAGCCTCTAACTTGTGGAGGCTGAATGATTTTCAAACCCAAACGACAGGCTGTGTCCCAGAGGGAAGCCTCCTAAAGGAGAGCCTTTTCCTTCAAATATGGAGACAGGCAACAATCTACTCCATTTTGCTTCCAAAGCCTGCATAGCTCCTCCTTGGAGAAAATACCGACAGAAAGAGCTTCCGGGGAATCTCCTCACTGAGCGTGCACATGGCTTCACATCAGCCCCAACCATCCCCACGATCTCTGCCATCGGAGAGGTGACTTTAAATTACCTAAGAAAACTGGACATTCTTACGTTATTACAAGAAATTAGTGAAAATTTGGAGGGGCTGGCTGGCTGGCTTAGTCGGCTAAGCATCTGACTTTGGCTCAGGCCACTATGTCACGGTTCGTGGGTTTGAGCCCCGCTTCAGGCTGTGTGCTGACAGCTCAGAGCCTGGAGCCTGCCTCGGATTCCGTGTCTCCCTCCCTCTCTGCCCCTCTCCCACTCGCACTCTGTCTCTGTCTCGCTCACAGAAATAAGTAAATAATAACAATTTTTTTAAAGTAGTGGAAATTTAAACAAAAGGATGCGTACCCCCAGCAGCTTTTCAAACATGCAAACGTCCCTTGTTTTCTTTCACAAAGTGATGGGGCTTGGTGATATTCCTGTATTGGCATAAATGCTTTTGCCTCATCACAGAGAGCTTACTTATTTGTACTTATTCATCTCATTTGACCTGGACTTGCCCAGTCTCCTGTTCATGGAGGGGGGGGGGGGCATGGTGGTGGCTATTACAACCGTGCTACGATAAACATCGTTGACTACCCATCTTTGCATACATACGTAAGTATCCCTTTAGGACACATAACTAGAAGTAGAATTTCTGCATCTAACTGTGCAGATACCTTTACATTTGAAGCAATAGTAGGCAAGATCTACGGCTTTAAAGCACTAGCTTGACGCATACAATTATGCCGTGTGTGTCTGTGGGTGTCTGTGCATACGTGCTCACGCACCTACCTATTTACACACACAGTCTCCTTCCTCCTCCCCATCACAGGGCCTGATGCAGGCACCTGACCCCAGCACACTAACAATAGACACTGCCTCTCAGAAATGGGGATGGTGGCCTCTTTCCCTGGGCTCAGGGGACCCATTTCCGCCTTCCTAAATGGTCGTAGGCAGCATCCTTCTGCCGTCTCAATCTCCACGGCCTCAATGTCTTCAAAAGTCACCCTCATTCTTCACAGACATTCTTGATCTTCAGCTCTCCTGCCCACCTTTACTCCACAGGGTTCACGCTCCAAAGGAGAACAATGTCTCTGCGGGAGAAATGCTATAA
>NC_080801.1:4152500-4212500 GCF_028018385.1 Neofelis nebulosa
ACACAGAGCTTGCATAAAAATTCAGAAAGTTCCTGAAGCCCTTGCATGATTCTCTGGAGAAGAACTCAGGCCTTCAGGACACCATCCAAGGCAGAAACCCACAACAGTCAACAAAATCCATGGTGCGAGATGTGGGAACGCGGTGTTTTCCAGCGGGACCTGGGAGAACTTATATGCCTTTGCCAAACCGATCAGCAAATATCAAGTGTGGCTTTGGCTTTATCGTTGCTTTGGAGGGCTGGCCTCTTTGTTTAATGGAGAAATCCTCCCGCTCCCCACTGGACAGGCTAGAGCACACACCTTACCGGCAGGGTGGAGGTCCCTGGGCGTGGCTGTCTAAATTTCAGCTGCTAAGCTGCGGGCAGGTGAGTACTGTGTGCACACTCTGATGGGCAGAGTGAATGGTCCACGGTGTAAATGGTCAGCAAAGGGAGAGTTCACAGCTCAGATCTGCTGGGGCCAAATTTAAAGCATGGGGAGGCTCAATTTCCATACTGCACACCTGGAAGATGAGAAGATTTATTTCTGATTCACATGCGGACGGAGTCTGGAGAGCACGGAAGGACCAAGAGACAGATCTCTACAAGGAAGTCCCTCCATGTCTGGACCCTTTGTTCTTGTTAGGACGTCCACAAGAGCCCCTTTGATAACCCTCATGTTAAAAGGTGGGGGTAATTCCTGTCTCCTTAAGCAAGGGGTGTACTTAGTGGCTTGCTTGTAATGAACAGAATGTGCTAGAATGTGGATCCTCCTGGAGGTGGCTGTGCGGTGAGGACTGGAGATGTTCAACTATCTGGAATCTCCTCCTTCTTGAGACACAGGCTCAGCAAACATTCACTGTGTACTGACCGTGTTCCAGGGATGTGCTCTAGGGACACAGAATCATGTGAGGCGAGGTTCCCGTGAGATGGGCAGGGAGACATGAGACAGACGCTGTCACTGGGCTAACCCTCTGGGTCTACTGGGGTTGCATTAGTCGGTGAAACTCCCCTGCTTGTCCCCCTTTTTCCAGGAGCAACACACAAGGACAGCCCCGAAGCAAACACTGGGCACAAAGGGGACTTTGCCCTCAGGAGCTGGGGGACAACTCCGCGTTAGGACCACTTACCAAGTCACAAGTCCCCTGGTTCCTGCTTGGGGAAAGGCCGGTCCTGCCACAGAGAAGGCGGCCAACTCCTGAGATCCCAATTGGAAAAGACACTCCACTTGGTGGGAGAAGATCCCCACCTGAGCATTTGGGGCAGAACAGCCCCAAGGGGGAACTTTCCAGCATCCACAGACACACAAGCAGAGGCCAGGTGACTGCCTGGCAGAGAAGACTTGATGACATTCTTGCGGGGAAGAGGGAACAACTCTATAGTTGTCCTTTATGGGACACGACGGGATCCATGGCCACTGACCTTGAGGAGTGGAGCACTGGAAAAGGTCATGGCAACTGGTGACCTGGAGTTCTTTTGAGCCCCAACATTCTATTGAGATAACGTGGACCTGTGAGTCCACAAGTGGCTGGAGGTGTGCGGGGTGGCTTCGTGCAGAGCGCAGGAAGCAAGAGGAAGGAGGAACACAGGGTCAGTGCATGGGGACGGGGAGGGAAGGGAGGTGTACTTCGAGCAGGGATGGAGGGCCAGCTGGGGAGGCATGGACTATGTCTAGGACATGACGTATAGGGATGAGACTGCGCCGCATGTCCCCAGCACGCCTCTGGAGTGCCCCCACCTCCCCCAACATGGCACTGTTCTAGGGGATTTTCTCATTGAGCCCTCCACACACTAGTCCATGTAGCCACTGTACCCAAAGTGCTGAAACCCAAAACCTGGACGTCACGCTTGCAGTCTCTTCCCGCAGCCTCTAAACCCATCAAACGCTGAGTCCAAGAATTCTGACTCCCAGAAGTCTGGGAAATGTGCCTCTACTCACCCCCCACCCCCCCCTCCCCCGGCCACCTTCCAATCCAGAGGACCATCACGTCCTCCCCAACGGCACCCAACTTGTGCCTCGCTTCAATCCAGCCCCTGTGAAGCACCCAGGAAGTTTTCAGTCATGGGTTTGGTCATGTCCCTCTGCTGCAGAAACTCCACTGTGCCCTTGCTTGTGGGATCCGAAGAGTGCCATCTGTGGGAGGAAGGGATTAGTGGGGTAGGACAACAAGTCTACATGGGGCTCTCCTCTAATGGAGAAAACCCTGGTCCATCATATCCCGGATGGAGATGCTCGTCAGTGGCGTTGGCCTGAGACAGCCCAGTAGGGGATTCTGCTCTCGCCAGCCTCACCTCCCACACAGCGGTCTCCTCCCCTGACTCCTCCAGGTCTCCTGGCCAATCCCCTTCATGGCCACTCACTCAGGCCAGGCCCCCATGAGCTCACTGCATCAGACCATAGTCACCTGTAGCTATAGCACCTGCCCTTCTCCATAGCACTTGGTCCAATTATCATTTTTTACATGTATTTGCATGATTTCCTCAAAATTAATCCTTTCCCTTGCTCTGGACTGTATACATCAGAAAGATGGGAGCTGGATCTAATTTGCAACTGGATCCCTGGGCCCCAAATGGACTGGCCAAGGGTCTGGAACGTCACAGAGGGTCTGGGTTGAGCTTTGGAGCCCTGACGTACCCACACACCTGCAGAAGGCTGTGGGTACATGGACGCTGAAGGCACGACAGTCAGGGGAACGGGGCGGGGGTTGGGGGGGGCTCAGTCACGAGGTCCCTTCTCTTTCTCTCTCCAGCAGGAGGTCGGCTCAGACCTAGAGGAGAAGGCTTTGTGTCTGGGGCTGGGGGGCAGCCCCCTGAGCTCTGAGGACAAAGTGTGACAGCACAGTCCTTAACCAAATGGTGTGATCTCAGAGGTGTGCACATAAAAGAATCTGAGGGGCAACCTGCAGCAGTGATCATGACAGGCATCCGGAGGAGGCACCCAGGACCCCAGTGGGGGGAGACATTGATAATCCTTATCTCTAACCTGTGCCTCCTTCAGGCCCAGAGCCTTTCCAAAGGCCAATAAACCTTTTACATTCTCACTTCAACTCCAATGTGGGGGCATGTACTCCTTTTCTTTGGCTTTTCAAAGGGAGAAGGACAAGGCTTAAGATAAGGCTGTGGAAGCTGTGAACTTCCTCCAGGGTTAGCAATGACCAGCAGTATTTACTGAGCACTTACTAGGAGCCCACCCAGGAGTTACTTTCGGCTCCTGTGGCCACACAGGCATTGCTATTTTCCCAAGGAGGAAAGGGAGGGGTGAGAGTTTAAGCTTTCAGGATGCATGCACAGCTGGTAGGCGGCAGGACAGAAGCTGGAGCTGCCCAGCGGCTCCCACAGAACCTGCAGACGTGTGATTGGCCGCTTCCGTGTTACCTGCCATGCTGTCCACGAGGATCTTGACGTCCTGTGAGGGACACAAAAGAAGAAGGGTCACTGAGATTTCACACCAGATGATTCTCTGTCCTGGGGGTTGGGGGCGGGGCGTGGGGAGACTGTCACCATCCTGGGCACTACAGGGTGGTTATCAGCATCCCTGGTCTTTACCCACTAGATGCCGGGACCACCTCCCTTCCAGTTATGACCACCGGAAAGTGTCTCCAGACACTGTCACACATCCCCTGGGGCAGGGGCAGGGGCAGAGTCACACCCCGCTGACATCCCCTGACACTGGGGACATGTGAGTTTTGCAAAGTAGAGACAAACTTGTAGAATGTTGTGCAAAGGAAGGCCCTGCCTTCTCATAATGGTGTGCAACAGCACACATTTTAAGAACCCTGAAACCTGAGCTCTCCACGCCGTCCTGGAAATTGACATGAGGGAACAGGATTTGGGGTAAAGAGAGTTGTTCAAAACGCAGATTAGTTTTCTCTCTCTGCAACCACATTCCTAGGGACGACTCCACGCCCTAAATAATTCAAGGTGTGCCCTCCGTCTGTTCCTTGGGGTCTCTTCCCATAATATGACTCCCATATTTAGGTGCCCACGTGTATTTCTTATCAATCCTGGGATTATGTATGCACGCAGGTACCTGTGGGCTTAATGTCTGTCTCTTCTCTCAAATGGAAAATCCATTGGGAAGAGCCCTGTGTCAAATCCTTTGTGGCCCACGGTCAAGCCTTGCACTGATCAGCTCCTCAGTAATATTGTTGAGTAGATCTCTGGGCATTGATTCTTTCAAATTCTTCCCCAAATCATCAGCATAAGTTAGAAATATCCAAGTGTACACACTCACAAGCCACAATGTGGTGAGTATTTGCAGAGAAGGGGGTAAGAACCTCACACATGTAAAACCTGGGTAAATTTAGCTCCAACCTAATGGCGGTGTCATTGATTTTTGTCACACTTCACATCTTCTATTTTAGAAATAATAGTCATCAGCTCCTGTAATCAAAAGTCTCCCTGTAAACTTACTGATTTGGGGGGTACTTTTTGTTTTTGAAATAACACCTGCAGAGCAATCATTAGAACCTTGATTAATTCTGTGCGACACAAGGGAAAAAAATGAAGTACATCTTTTAAAAAGCTGCAGGGTTTTTGGTGTGAATACTTTTCAGAGAATATTCTAAGAAGGGAATATTCTGCTAAGTAGGAAACAGTACAAATATTAGAAGAGGTGGTGCATGCACTTGTGTGGGGGGTGCTGTGCGTATATAGTGTGTAAATGTATGTGTTCACAAAAAAGTAGAGAAACTATTGCGGAGAAAAATCGGAAAACTCTTGGTATCTTGCAGAAGATGATCAGGTTGACGTCGGTTTAAACATTCCCCCAATTCAACAAGATGGTGGAGGAAAAACAAGAATGCCCAGGCCTTATGTTTAGATATGACAGAGAATTTGAATTTACTTTGTTCCTTCCAGCTTCTTAAGAAATACCCCAAAGCTAGGAATTAAAGTCATAAGGAGACTCTGTGTACAAAAGAAGTGGAGTCTTGAGTGATGGCTCCATCGGGGAAGCCAGACCATCCCCTGCATAACCACAGGTGAAGGGGCCTCCCGGAGAGCCCCCACACGGAGGGAAGACCCCCTCTCCCTCAGGAGGCTGCCCGGAGTGGGGGGTGTCAATGATGCCCCAAATGTGTGTGGAGAGCACTCCTGGCGAGGTGGGAGCACTTCACACTACATGCTCCTGCTGGATACACACACACACACACACACACACACACACACACACACACACACACACTTTTACGTTGGGTCTATTTGGGCCACTGTAATATTAACAAACTGACAAACTGGGAGAGAAAATCGGAGACTGATTTCTCAGGGGCTCTCTTCCACTGAAGCCCCCCCAACCCATTTATGCTTGGGACGTAAATGTGGCAACCAGGGACGTGCCAGGGATTTCATCAAAGTTAATGAAGAAGCAGCATGAAGGGCCAGCTGGCTTCCGGACTTGGCTTCCACTCCTATCCAAGAAGCTTCAGCCTCTTAAGATCCGAAGGGAATCCTGTTTGGAGCATCCGACGGGCTGTAGGGCTGCAGAGAGATTCAGCTTAATTAAGCCACATTCAGGTTCAATCACAACACCCATTCTTTACACATTTCACACACTTTAGAAAAGAAGCTTCTTTTTTAATCACCAGAGGAAGGCTGCACAGAACCAGGGTATGCCTGAAGCATAGAACCTGCTCCCATCTCAGGTGTGACTAGGAGATTTGGGCAACAATGGGGCAGATTCAACACGAGGAGAGCATGTGGCCACCCTGGTGAGAGGTCATGTGTTTACTTACCTGGAATGAGTTTACACCCCAGCCTGAGCAAGCGGTGTGATGCTCACCCCCATCGGGGACTCCGACTGTTATCCCCTCGTCAGGCAGATTCCCAGGGTCTGAGCCTCTTAGGTGGGAACAACGGACACTTTGTTCGTCTGTCCGGTAAGTTAATATTCCACAAAATGAACGTGGGAAATTAGGCCATCTCGCGGCTATTTTAGAAACCTGCCATGCCATGGCTCCGCACTCTTTCCAGTTCGTTCTGGTGCTAACTCAGGGTTTCCTTGCCACGGAGGGAATGCGTCTGTCACAGTGACAGCACTGCTAGCTGTGTCCTCTCACTCTGCAAGACTCAGGGTTCTCCTGCTACCCACGGACTGTCCTCCCCGCCACCCCACACTTGCTCACAGCGTCGTGTTCCCCAACTCACCCTCGGAGTCCATCCAGGCCGACAAACGATGTCAGACGTGGGGATGGCTGCTCCCAAGCTACAGGGATTTGAGTCCCTGATGCTCAAGGACCTCTCCTCCTCCTCCTCCTACTCTGCCTTCTTTTTAAGAATCCACATGTAGGTGATACCATGCAGTATCCATCTTTCTTTTTCTGGCTTATTTCACCGATCATAATGCCTCCAGGTTCATCCATGTGGTCACACACGGCAGGATTTCCTTCCCTGTTATGGCTCCGCAAGATTCCATTGTGCATAATGGAATATTACATATGTCATATACAAAAAAATATTATATATCTGGAGATGCCCATTCATTCAACAGACACAGGTGGTTCCCTATGCATCCCAACCGCTGTGCATACATATTATCACAGAAACAGAGATTGACTGGTGGTTACAAGGGACCAGGGTGAGAGCGATTGGGAGAGGCCAGACAAAGGGTGCAGAGGAGTAAGTTCTGGGGTCGACTGCAGTTAACAATACCATATCCTATACTTGACACTTGTTAACAGAGTAGACTGTAAGCATCCCCATAAAGACAATGCTATGTGAGGGAGGTGATGGATGTGTTTGTTCACACAATAGGTTGTGGTGAATGTTTCTCAGGACGGAACACAGTCATGGATGTTAATGTTAAGAAAGGGCTATCCCCTCCCTGGAAGAAACAACCGCATTGGGAAAGAAAGTCGTGTCCCCGACCCGCCCTTGCCGTCTGTCGCCTACCTCTCTTCTCTCTTCTTCGATGTAAGCCTGGGTGCATGAAGCTCTTCCTGGAGTAGGCACAGGGTGCCTGCTGCTAACTGACTAATCTGAATCAGCTACTCCAGGAGAGGAAAACAGTGGGTCAGCGCTCCCAGCGGTGGCACAGGGACCAAGCCCCTGTGCACAGACCCTGCTCCTGAACCTGTCCCTTCCAAGGCTGGATGACACCCTGATCCAAAAGAAGCAGTGGGCCACAAATGGCCAACTGTGAGTGCAAACAGCACGAAGATCAGAGCTGGATGTAGGGCTTGAACCCATGAACCGTGAGCTGAAGTCAGATGCTTAACTGACTAAGACCCCCAGGTGCCCCAGGCCTTGGCTCATTTTTAAGCACATGACATCAGAGTCCAGAATGCTACTAAAGACAACTGCACAGTGAAAGTTCCAAAACAGAAGAAACTTCTAGAGCCAGGCCTGGTGAGGAGGGCCTTGTTACAGATGAGAAGCCGGAGCGAGCCACTCTTCCTGGTATCTGTGGGCACAGTTCATCTGCACGTTCAGCCAGCAGACGCTCACTGACACGCCCCACCGGGCTAGGTCCTCGGCTCTATGCAGTGGGAGGGACAAAGATGAATGTGACTTAGTGCCAGCCTTAAGGTGCCCCCCATCTAACTCGGCAGACACATCCTCAGGGTTCATGAAACCCTTGCATTAAACTACTCCTTTCTGTGGAGAACGATTTAAATGCTTACTCTATGTGTGTGTGGCATCCATGTCTACTGGCTGTCATCTGAAGAGCTCACCTTTCTAGAAGAGCCCACTGTGAAGAGTAATGTGGGTGGGTTTCATTATTCCTATTGTATCCCTCCCCAACTTCCCCTCCACCAACAGAATTGTGTTCTGGACACTGATGCTTGGAGAAGCATGACTTTGACACAGCCTGCCCACCAATGTGCAATCAATCCCCATGTTTCCAAGAGACTGGACAGTGGGCCTGGGGTGGAGCTGTAGCAGGGGGCTATCTTGAACTACTTTATTGTTTTTTTTTTAATATATCATCAAGTTAGCTAGCATACAGCATATACAGTGTGCTTTTGGTTTGGGGGGTAGATTCCCATGATTCATCACTTACATACAACACCCAGTGCTTATCCCAACAAGCGCCATCCTCAATGCCCATCACCCATTTCCCCCCTCCCCCGCCCTCCCTTCATACTTCAATACCACCTCTCACCAGTCAGAGTGGCTAAAATGAACAAATCAGGAGACTCTAGATCCTGGAGAGGACGTGAAGAAACGGCAACCCTCCTGCACTGCTGGTGGGAATGCAAACTGGATCACCCACTCTAGAAGACAGTGTGGAGGTTCCTCGAAAAATTAAAAATAGAACCACCCTACAACCTAGTAATAGCACTACTAAGAATTTACCCAAGGGATACAGGAGTGCTGATGCACAGGGGCACATGTACCCTAAAGTTTAGAGCAGCACTTTCAACAACAGCCAAATTATGGGAAGAGCCCAAATGTCCATCAACTGATGAGTGGATAAGGAAGATGTGGTTTATATATACAATGGAATAATACTACTTGGCAATGAGGAAGAAAGAGCTGCTTTAAACAAAGCCTGGTCTTCAGTGTGTGTGAGTTGTTCTCTGGGACAGGAGGTGTGTAAACGTGTCCTCTGGCCAGACTCCAGCCTCGAGGCAATGAACACCCTACGGGGTTCCCAGAAGCCCACCAGGCTGTCACAAATGGCTACAGAAAATTAAGTGGTTCTAGATCTCCCAGAGGTTCTCCTTGTGGGTATACAAGAGAAATCAAGTGAAGATAATGTTGTTGTTTTTTTCCCCCAGAGATACATCGTTAGTAGAAATATTCCCTACATTTTATTTTTTAACTTAAATAGTTATTTCATGGCCATCAAAGGCTTCTCAAGCACTTTCTAGAGATGATTTTGTCTCAGAACGGAATTTCATGCCCCATTATCTTGCAATGATTGTAACTTTTACATGATCAGTATTCACTTTTTTTTTTTTTTTAATGGGGGCATTGGGACACAGGCAGCATTGTGAAAACACTAAGTTGTTTGCCTTACAGATGGGTTCAGGGTTGAGTGCTTCTGAAGGTGCACCTATCCTGTTTCCAATGCTGGTAATGAGAATATTGTTAAATAAAGGTAGAAATTAGAAATTCAGAATATATTTTACATAATTAGTATTTTAAACTTGTGTGATTTATGCACCATTTTAAAGAATGCTTTGCCATACTGTAATTCCCACCATAAATCTCGCCCATAATATATACATTAAAGTACTCTGAGATTGCTCTAGAATGTGAATCACTAAGTGTTGATGAATAATTTTGAATAATGTGACTGCTTTCACCATTGAGTGGAAAATTAAGATTGTGGTATTGGTCTATTTAGAAATGATTGCTTTGCAAGAGTGAAACTCACAGCTGTTGGCCTCCTCTAAATGATGGTGCTTCCTTCCAGAACAGAGGAGCAGAAACTAAGACTCGCTTGCAGGGTTTATCACGCTAAAATGTTCCTACGGCAAAATAATGTTTCCTTCTAGGTGCCCAGACGACCAGTAAATCTTGGACATCTCCAGGGAAAGGCTGGAGAGCCCTTGTCATGGTGTGTGAGGGTGTGTGTGTGGGGGCACATCCATGGGTGCCTGCCCACATGAACTCCATGATGATTCTCTCTGGTTTGTGATGACAGGCGGTGGGCACTAAAGTGAGGTCATGGCCTCGCATGACCCAGGGCTCCACTCTGGTCCAATGGAGTGCTTTCCCAGGACAGAGAGCTTTCCTGGGACCCCAGACTTTCAGTGCTAAAACCAGAGAAGAGTCTGGGCCCAGCAGGGACCACTGGTCACCCTAGATGACAATGATGATGTTGGTGCCAAAGACAACAGCACAATGATGGTTTTAATAATACTAGCGACAGCAATTGCTAACACATGCACGGCTCTGGCTATGGGCTGGCCCTGTTCTAACATTCCAGAATGTTAACTGCTTCGACCCTCACAACGATCTCATGCAACACATATGACTGTTTCTCACTTTACCAATGAGGACACTGGGGTTCAGGGAAATTAGGTAACTTCTCTAAAGTTACACTTAATAAATAAAGGGGACTTGGTGCAAACTGTGATGGTCTGGGTCTAATGTCCAGGCTCTTGATCACTTTGCTGATATATACATATATATGAATATATATATATATATATATATATATATATATATATATATATATACACACACACATATGAATATATATATGTATATATATATTTTTTTTAATGTTTATTTTTGAGAGAGAGAGAGAGAGAGAGAGAGAGAGAATCTAAAGCAGGCTCCAAGCTCTGAGCTGTCAGCACAGAGCCTGACGCAGAGCTCAAATTCACAAGCAGTGAGATCATGACCTGAGTCATAGTCACATGCTCAACCAACTGAGTCACCCAGGCACCCCTCCCTTTGTTAATTTTAAACCAGCAAGAACCACCACCAGTTCTCAACTGTTTCATATGAATCAGGTTCTTTGCTGGATATTTGATATACTTTGCATGTTTAATGTTCACAAATGTTGTGTAAGGTGCAAATTTACGTCTCAGCATAGAAAGATGTGCCCAAGGTCACACTCTTGGTGAGCGAGGCCAAGACTGGACCCACACCTCATGGACTCTAACCAGAGGTGATCTGATGTGGCAGGGGCCACTCCTGATCGCACTGCCAGCAATCACTCCACATTGCCACACACTCACCGTGCAATGGCACACACAGCTGGTGTCTCTTGAAAATGTTCTTGAGAAAGGAGTAGAGATGATTAGTTTGGGGGTATATTAACTTTATGATATCTCAAAACTTGACTACATACCCTTTTGCTGCCCATGTGACAGAAAGTACTTCTGGAACACATCTGCAGCAACGGCAGCTGTCTAAGAAAACACATTTGTGTGATTGTGTGAATTGCTAATTAAACCGATGCCTTTTTGGAGACCACTATTCTTACCTGAAAAACAAAACAAACAAACAAAAATGACTGAGAGACAAATTGTGGTGTTTCAGACCTAGGTCTATGGAACCGATATCAAAATTAGAATTTGGAACATGTTGGTGCACCTGGGTAGCTCAGCTGGTTAAGCGACCAACTTCGGCTCAGGTCATGATCTCGTGGTTCATGAGTTCAAGCCCTGCATCAGGCTCTGTGCTGACAGCTTAGAGCCTAGAGCCTGCTTTGGATTCTGTGTCTCCCTCTCTCTGCCCCTCCCCTACTCACATTCTGTTTCTTTCTCTCTCTCAAAAATAAATAAAAATGTAACAAATGAAAAAGTGAAGAATTTGGAAAACTTCCATTTTTCTCCATGAACTTTACAGCTTCCCAATACTGAATGATTTTTCTGAATAAGTCAGTGGTGATATTGATGAATATGAGATTTTGATATTGCATAATGGTCCATGTCCAGATTTGGGAGATCTGCCCCAAGACTCACCAGCACTAACGCACAAAGAGTCCGACAGACGTCAGCATATTTAAATATGCCAGGGTACACTTGTGGGTTCATTACAATACACGAGGTCATCAGTTTGGACACAGTTTGGGAATTGCAAAACCATCGAAATACATAAATGCATACTAGAAGATACGAGCAGCATTAGCGAACACCTTGACTTCATGGATCGTACAGAACACCACACTCAACAACCGCAGAAGGCATGTTCTTTACAAGGGCATGCAGTGAGCTCCCCGAGACAGACCCCACACTGGGCCACAGATTAAGTATCAGTTAACTTAAAAGTACTGAGATATACTGAGTATGTTCTCTGACTCCAACGGAATTAAATTAAAAATCAATAACAAGATTCCTAGAAAACACAATTCCGTATTTGGAAATTTAACAACACACCTCTAATTAATCCATGGGTCAAGGGAAAAATTAGGAAGTATTTCAAAATCAAATGGAAACAAACATACAACCTATCAGATAAGGTGGTACTTGAGGGAAATGGATAGCCTTAAATGTTTATATTGGAAAAGAAGAAAGGTCTAAAATTGATGACCTAAATTTTCCACCTGGGGATACCCAGAAAACAGAGTGCTGGGCAAATACAGGAATTATAAGGATAACAATAAAAATCCAGGACGCAGGAACCAGATGAGCAATAGAGACATTTCATAGTGCCCAAATGTGGTTCTTTGAAAAGGTGAACAAAACTCATCTTACCTAAACTGGTCCACAGAGAAAGAGAGAGACACACGCTCCTGATACCAGAGATAAAGGGAGTGCCATCCTCACTTGTATTCTACAAGTGTACACGGGAAATACGGAATACTGGAAGTAACATTGCATGAATCAAATCTGAAAGCTTAGACGAATTGGACAAAGTCCCTGAAAATGCAAATTTAGCACAATTGAGGCAAGATGCAGCAGAAACTCTGGGTAGATCTCTGTCTTTTAAAAGGAACTGAATTTGTTAGCAAAACCATGTGTGAAAAGAAAACCTCAAGACCACATGGTTTCACTGGTGAATTTCATCAAATATTTAAAGAAGAGGTGTGCCCGGGTGGCTCAGTCAGGTAAGTGCCTGACTTCAGCTCAGGTCATGATCTCACGGTTCGTGAGTTTGAGCCCCGTGTCGAGCTCTATGCTGACAGTTCAGAGCCTGGAGCCTGCTTTGGATTCTGTGTCTCCCTGTCTCTCTGCCCCTCCCCTGCTCGCACTCTGTGTGTATGTGTGTGTGTGTGTGTATGTGTGGGTGTGTGTGTCTCTCTCTCTATCTCTCTCAAAAATAAATAAACACTTGAAAAAGGTTAAGGGAGAGATAGCACAATTTGTACTTAATTCTTATAGAGGGGCGCCTGGGTGGCGCAGTCGGTTAAGCGTCCGACTTCAGCCAGGTCACGATCTCGCGGTCCGTGAGTTCGAGCCCCGCGTCAGGCTCTGGGCTGATGGCTCGGAGCCTGGAGCCTGCCTCCGATTCTGTGTCTCCCTCTCTCTCTGCCCCTCCCCCGTTCATGCTCTGTCTCTCTCTGTCCCAAAAATAAATAAAAAATGTTGAAAAAAAAATTAAAAAAAAAAAAAAGAAAATAATAATGTGAGGATATTAATTTCCAAATCATGTTATGAGGATAGCACCGCCCTGACATCAAAAATTGACGAAGATGATATAAACAAGGGAATTACAGACCGATATCCCTCAGGAAATAACACTCCTTGGCCAACATGAACACCCTGAATGCAGAAATACACAAACTGGGAGGCATGTCACAACTAAATCCCTGGATCACAAATACATGTTCACATTCCAATGTCAACATAATTTACCCTATCAGTACGATAAAGAACAAAACTTTTGACAAAATTCAGTGCTTATTTACAATTGAGAAATGTCAGCAACCTGTCAGAAACAGAAAGGAGTCTCCTTGATCTACTGAAGAGCATCTCAGAAACCCTACTGCTAACATCATACCTGTGAGCTATGAAAGGCTAGCACACCTGAGATCAGGAGCAAGGCAGACATACCCACTTCTGCCAACTCTGCTCTACATGAGATGGCAGTGTTGGGCCAGGGAGTGGGACAAAGACTGCTTCAGAGACAATCCTAAGGAATCTACAAAACAACAACAACAACAACAACAACAACAACAACAACAACAACTACAACTACAACAACAACAAACCCAAACAAACCATTAGACCTAATAAGACAATTTAGCAGAATCACAGGATACAAGCTCACTACAAAAATAAATAAATAAATAAATAAATAAATAAATAAATAAATAAATAAAATCCATTGTACTTAGCAAACAAGTAGAATATTAAGTTTAAAACTTTAAGTAACAAACTCACAATATTCCATTTACAATAGAAACACGGTTAGAAATAAATTTGATGAAATCCACATGACATATGCACTGATAGCTTTCACATATAGCTGACAGAAATGAAGTAAGTCCTAAATAAATGAAAATGTATACCATGCACATGTACCTTGGAAGACTTGATAATGTTAAGATATCAATTCTTTGTAAACTGATCTATAAATTCAACAAGATTTCAAGCATATTTAGAAGAATTTCTGAGAAACTGACCAGCTTATTTAAAAATGTATGTGCAGATGTGAATAATTTACAATCACCAAAGCAATCTCAAAAAATAAGAACAAAATTGAAAGTCACCTGACTTCAAGGCTTATTATTATGAAAAACACAAGAAATAACGTGTTGGTGAAGATATGGAGGAAAGAGAGCTTCGTGCACTATTGGTGGGAATGCAAACTGGTGCAGCCACTGTGGCGAACAGCATGGAGGTTCCTTGAACAATTAAAAGTAGAACTACCGTGGAGTGCCTGGGTAGCTCAGTCGGTTGAGTGTCTGAGGGCTCAGGTTTGTGAGTTCGAGCCCCACATCGGGCTCTGTGCAGACAGCGCAGGGCCTGGAGGCTGCTTCGGATTCTGTGTCTCCCTCTCTCACTGCCCCTGCTCACACTCTGTGTCTCTTTCTCTGTCTCTCTCAAGAATAAATAAATATTAAAGAAAAATAAAAATAAAATAGAACTACCATATGATCTAGTAAATTCTACTGCTGGATATGTACCCAAAGAAAATGAAAAAGATACATGTTTATTGCAGCATTTACAATAGCCAAGATACAGAAGCAGACCAAGTGTCCATCAATAGATGAGTGGATACAGAAGACTTGGTCTATGTACATATATGTATACATGGATATATGTGTATATGCTATATATACATACACATAGAATGGAACTTTACTCAGCCATAAAAAAGAATGGAATCTTACCATTTGCAACAACATGGATGGCGCTAGAAAGTATAATGCTAAGTGAAGTCACTCAGAGAAAGACAAATACCATATGATTCCACTCATGTGGAGTTTAAGAAAAAAACGAACAAAGAAAAAAAGAGACAAACAAGAAAACCAGACTCTTAACTTTAGACAACAAACTGACAGTCACCAGAGAGGATGCAGGGAATGGGATTGGTGAGACAGGTGATGGGGATGGAGAGTAAACTTGTGATGAGCACGGAGTCATGTACAGAGATGTGAATCACTCACTCTATAGTACACCTGAAACTCCAATGGGAAAAGACCACACCCTCTCGAAATGACTACCACTGAAAGAATGGCAACATTACATGTCCATGTGTGTGTCGAAGGACTGGGGCTCTCACACGTTGTTGGTCAGTGTTTCATCCATCTCTCTCTCTCTCTCTCTCTCTCTCTCTCTCTCTCTCTCTCTCTCTCTCTATATATATATATATATATATATATATATATATATATATATATATATATATATAAAAATATATATAATATATATATATAAAATATATATAATATAAACTTTATATAAATTTTACTTTATATAACTTTATATAAAGTTATATAACTTTATATAAACTTTATATACTTTATATACAAACTTTATATATAAACTTTATATATAAAGTTTATTAAACTTTATATATAAAGTTTATATATAAATTTTATATGCTTTATAAACTTTATATAAACTTTATATAAATTTTACTATATATAGTAAATAAGTATATAAGTTTATATATAAATTATATATATATTATATATATTATATAATATAAATATATATTATATATATATTAATTATATATAATAATATATATATTTATATATTTATATATATAAATATATATTTATATAAATTTATATAATAATATAAATTATATATATTTATAATATATATATTAATAATATATATAATTTATAATATATATAACATATATATTTATATATATATATAAAGTTTATATATATAACATTTATATATAAAGTTTATTTACTTATTTTGAGAGAGAGAGAGAGCACATGAGCAGGGGAGGGACAGAGAAACATGGAGACAGAGGACCCAAAGTCGGCTATGCCCTGAACAACAGAGAGCCCGACGCAGGGCTCAAACTCAAGAACTGAGAGATCATGACTTGAGCCCAAGTCAGATGCGTCACCGACTGAGCCCTCTGGTGCCCCAACTGTCAGTCAGTGTTTCTAAAGAAGCTACACATATACAGCATGACCTGGCAATTCTGCGGCCCAGGCGTTTTCCCAAGGAAAAATAAAAACAGGTGTCCACAAAAGACTTACAAACCCCATAGCTTTATTCACCGGAGCCAAAAACTAAAAATAATCTTGACATCAGTGAATTGGAGAATGGATAAACAATCTGTGTGTCTATCTACACAATGACTGGGGCTCAGTAACTTAATCGAACAGAGTAGGGACATAACCTGACTGAATCCTGAAAATTATTATGCCAAGTGAAACAAGTCTACAGAAAACAGCACGCAGTATGGTACCATTTATCCAAAGTTCTAGAACAGGCAAAAACAATCCACGGTGGAAAATAACCAGCAAGCGACTGTTTCTGGGGAGTGGGAAGGGAGCGGGAGGTGATGGGAGATGGGCAGAAGGGAACGTTCTGTGGTGAGGGGGATGTTCAGCGTCTCGCCAGGAGTCTGGGTTACTTACACACGTGCATTTGTCAGAGTGAAATGGGATGATTCACTTAAAATGTGTGCGTTTAGTGTTATGCAAATTTTACCTTAAAAGAAAAAAATCTAAATCAATACGAAACTCTAGTTTATGACACGTATGTTGAAGAACCCAGGGAAATGTGCACTGACTTCCACAAGTGACTCCGAAATACATAAAAAGCATATGATGGTTTGATGCTTGGAGGGGATAGAGAGATGGATGAAGCTGTGATAAAACAAGAATAGTAAAAGCTACATGGAGGAATCTCATGCAGGCCTTCACTGTAAAATTCCATCAGCTCTTCCGTACGTGTGAAGTTTGTACGGTGGAACGTTGGAGGGGAAACAAAGTAGTGGCTGAGTGCACACTGGGCTCAGGCACTTGTGTTCCGTTCTGCTGGATGCAGCTGGCTCTGCAGATGGTGGCCCTGAGCCCTGAGCCCACCAGAGATGCCGTGTGGCTAGGCAACCTGCTTGGTGCTCCCTGACTGTCATCCTCCCTCAGAGGGGTGCACAGGCACGGCAGGCAGGTGGGGTCCAGCACGGACGCCAAGTCATGAGAACATGGGCTCTGAAATCTGATCTCTGGGGTGTGGACGTAGTTCCATTTCTGATGAGCTATTCAATCTCAAGCCGGTGATGTAAACCCTCTGTGCCAGAGTTTCACTGTCTGCAACGTGTGGGTAATACAGCGCCCTCCTCCTCAGGTTGTCACGAAAAACATACCAAACCCATGCTTTTAAGTGACTAAGAACAGTGAGTAGCACCATCGTCATTGTCACTGTCGCTCTGTGACTCTCATATCCTCTCTGTTCACCTCCGACACAAGGATATACAAGCACTCCCCAACTCCTTCAGCCAACATCCTAATTCCCCATAAAAGTAACCTCAGAAAATGGATGCCTGTCCCAGTAGCCAGCCCACCTCTGCCCTCAACATGCTCAAGCCACAGCATTTATGAAGACACTGGGTATAGCTCCTGGCTTCTCTCTTCCAGTAACCTCACCCTCCATGCCTCAGTCACCCATCCCCATGGCTCTCTCCTGACCCTGTGGCTGGTGAAGACACACCACCTCCATACAATCACGTCGAGCACAGCACTCTCAAAACACCACATGTATTTAGACACGTATCAGAGCGACTCCCCCACTCTGGTCATTTTACAGCCAAACCCCAGCCATTTCTGAGAGTCTCTGAGATGCAGATCTGGGGGCCTGTCTGGGGTCCCTCGCCTTCCTTCCTCATGCAGCTTGATCCCTCCTGAGCAGTCAACCCCCTTGGCCTCTGCCCACATGGCCTATGTCCCCAGAAGACCCTGCCCTGATTAACCCAAATGCTCTGCCTATGTGTGCCTGCACCCACCCAGCTGACCGTGGCAGTAGGCCAGCACAGACATGTGTCCAGGTCGCTCCAGGACTCAAGGCCACCCATCTTGCAAGGGCCGGGGGCTGCTGGCCTCCCCTCTCCCCATGACAGCCTTCCCTCCCAGATCACCAAGGGAGACAGAAGCAACAAGAAAGAGACACAGGTCCTCCCAGCCATCGTTCGCCTGGCACCCATGTCCCCATGTCACCTCCGCCTGCTCACTCCTGCAAACACACACCCGTGTGCCATGCAGAGGCTGGGGACCCTGTGTGGACACCAGAGCGCTGGGCCCCTCACAACTTCAAGGACACCTCTCAGTCATGGTCATCTTGTCTTTCGTTACCAAATCTCCTCTCTACAGAATTCCTTCTGGCCACAGATGTGCCAAAAATACCTCCCTCCTTGAACAAACCACGTAAGCTCCCTTCTCCCACAGCAGGTACCTCACTCTCTTCTCCCCTTTATGGAAAAGGTCTCAGAGGCTGTACCATACTCAATGTCATCACCTCTGTTCCTCCCATTTTCCCTGAAACCTTCCCACAGAAGGGCGTTCACATCCCCTACTCCCATCACCTCCTCTAGCAAGACCCGAGGGATCCCATCACCAAATCTCACAGTCAGACTGTCACCAGGGTGGCACCCTGCATGTTCTTTCCTCCGCCCCCAGGGCTCACGCTCACCTGGGACACCTCCTACCCTGACAGTCACTGTTCCATCCTCTTCTTGCATCACTGCTCATTCCCAGGTGAGCTCGCTCAGGCTACCGGCACCAGCTATGTGTCCATCTCTGTCCTACAGCTCTACCTGCAGCCCACATCACCGACGCAGTCAGACAAACATCCGGGGCACACTTGGCTGTCCCATTTTATTCCTCCTTTCAATTATACAACACAGACTGATTTAGTACCTACCATGTGCCCCACGTTCTTCTGCACGCTAGACATGTATCAGAGAATAAAACAAACACAGCTCCCCACTAATATTCTAGCAGGAGATTCTGTTCTGCTATGAAAGACAATTAACAGCGCAAATGACTAGGTTACACGATATGTTAGCGGATAACAAGTAGTACTGAAAACATACCGTGGCCATGGGGCAGGGAGCTGGGGGAGAGGGCAGTAGGATGTAGTTCTTTAGAGGATGGTTCAAGGAGCCCTCGGCAGAAGGTTACACTTTTTAAAAAAAAAATTATTAATTTAATGTTTATTTATTTTTGAGAGAGAAAGAGAGAGAAAGAGAGCGGGAGTAGGGGAGGGGCAGAGAGAGAGGGAGACACAGAATCCAAAGCAGGCTCCAGGCTCTGAGCTGTCAGCCCAGTGCCCAACGTGGGGCTCGAACCCACCATCCATGAGATCATGAATGACCTGAGTTAAAGTTGGACACTTATCCCACTGAGCCACCCAGATGCCCCATTTTACATTTTAGAAGAGACTAGTGAGCTGGCAGGAAGCTGGCTGGGGAGGAGTGTCGGGGGCAGCTGGAGGCTGCAGGGCAGGGAGGGGTATGGTGCAGAGGTCCAGAAGACTCGTGGTCAGGACGTGGAGAGGATTGTAGGGACCCTGACTTCTGCTTGGGGTGACATGAGAGTCCACGGACGGGCTATGTGCTGAGATACAATGTGGCCCTCGCTGCTCTGCAGGCTGATGGGACATGATCTTGCGTACAGGGGGCACAGTGATGATGGCTGGCTGCCATAACCCAGGCAGGAGTGATGTTGGTGGCCCAGGCCAGAGGGGTGGCGCTGTGTGGGGACAGCACGGGGTTCTGGTCCAACCAGATGCGTTGAAGAATCAGCCATGGGAACTTCAGGGGCGTGTTTATTCTCAGCGTCCCGGTCAGCATCCTCGATCGCCCCTGATTGGCCCATATTGTCTCCAATCCAAATATCTGCCTTTATCCATCAATCGAGATTAATTTCACAAATATATTCAACTCCCAAAAAAGAAAACTGCAGAACAACAGAGGATTCCATGTGTGTAAAAGAAAATATTGAGTTTTTTTTGGGGGGGGGAGATGTATGCATATGTGATGAATTATAAGAAAAGCAAAGAGGGGCGCCTGGGTGGCTCAGTCGGTTAAACGTCCGACTTCGGCTCAGGTCACGATCTTGCGCTCCGTGAGTTCGAGCCCCGCGTCGGGCTCTGTGCTGATGGCTCAGAGCCTGGAGCCTGCTTCCGATTCTGTGTCTCCCTCTCTCTCTGCCCCTCCCCCGTTCATGCTCTGTCTCTCTCTGTCTCAAAAATAAATAAAACGTTAAAAAATTTTTTTTAAAATTAAAAAAAAAGAAAAGCAAAGAAATAATTATAGCATTTGGGGTAACAGGAGAAGGGGTACAGTTGATGGGTGTTCATGGGCTTCCTTGTGTTACCTGAGTAGGGTAAAGAATCCACTCATTGCCATTCTTTAAGGAATGCACCCAGTATATGTACTCTTCTGTACATATGAAATATTCAAGATCAGATAAGGAAAAAGGTTCATTTAGAATGGGAAACGTTCATCTAAATCAGGCTTCTCAAATGTGCATATGTATACATATGGAGATGCTTTATAAGTACCATAGAGATGTATTATATAGATGACATTGTGGTAAATGCATACATATTTCTATAAAGGTACATAAGAAATAAAGTAGCTAGCAGCTAAAAATACTACTTCTAGAAAATAAACTTACATTGCTTCTCAGCCTTGTGGCTAAGATCAAGTGTAGAAAATGAGTACACAGTGGAAGGTCAAGTGTAGAAAACAAGCACACAGTGGAAGGGGTGGAGAGAACCCTAACTTAGGCTTCTACATCCTCCCCATCTTTGAGATCCTACTTAGAACGGTAGAAACCACTCCTGTGTGTAGCATCTGTCTTCTACCTTCTTCTCTACATTTGACTTTGTAAAAGTCATATGTTGTATATATTACCTTTATAATATTTTTAAATAGTGGTGAAAAATGCCACACTAGGGCGCCTGGGGAGCTCAGTCAGTTAAGCGTCCAACTTCGGCTCAGGTCACCATCTCACGGTTTGTGAGTTGGAGCCCCACATCTGGCTCCGTGCTGACAGCTGGGAGCCTGGAGCCTGCTTCAGATTCTGTGTCTCCCTCTCTCTCTGCCCCTCCCCCACTTGCTCTCTGTCTCTCTCTCAAAAATAAATAAACATTATTTTTTTTTAAAATGCTACACTCAGCAACCTGAAGATTCTGCATCAATAATCACAATGAAAGTAAAGGTATTTGAAATTCCTTAGCCCCAAACCCTGCCAAAACCAAGAATCATCTCATCAACACGCCAGTGCTGGAGTAGAGCCTGTGAGCTGTCCCCTCTCATCAGCAACCATTGTGTGGGAGGGACAGCCTGTGGTCACTGCATCCCCAGACATAAAGTGTCAGGAGGCGCGTTCAGGCAGCTGTCCGTAGTACCGCACTGCTGGCCCCTTCCCAGACCGCAGATAAGGGCCGTCAGGATCTCTTTATGTCCAATGTGCTATAAAGGCCAATGCTGAGACGGAACTTGGCATCCAGGTCACATTTGGCACAACAAACGAGACCTCGGGCCAGAAGCACCTGACTCCACTCATTTGTTGCAAAGAGGAGTGGGGACACATGAAAATGGCCATTTCAGATCACAAGTGTCATGAATACAAATGAAAAATAAACTCACAGTGTCTGCATGTCGTGAAGCCTGTCATGTTTGGCAACTAGGAGGCGGGACTGAATTTAAAACCATAATCAGACCTGCTAATTGTTCACTCACTGCCAACCGTCTGAGAAAACAAACATATTAATATGGCTTTGACTTTTGATGAGTACTTGTGCGCATCGCCAGATGGGAGAGTACACAGAGATGAGAACACAGGAGGAGAGAAGTAAGGCAGTTTGGAAAACATCAGATGATGTATTGTTTTTGTACATAACGTTTCCTACCTCTCAAAGAGGGCTGCTGGACTTTCACAGAGATTCCCAAATTTTTCATTAGAAAAACTTTTCAGGGGGGCACCTGGGTGACTCAGTCAGTTAAGCATCTGACCCTTGATTTTGGCTCAGTTCATGATCTCAGGGTTCGTGAGATCGCAAGGTTCAAGCCCCATGTAGGGCTCTGTGCTGACAATGCGGAACCTGCTTGGGATTTTCTCTTCCTCTCTCTCTGCACCTCTACTGCGCGCTCTCTCTCTGTCTCTCTTTCCCTTTCTCTCTCTGTCTCTCTCCCTTTCTCTCTCTCTCTCTCTCTCTCTCTCTCTCTCTCTCTCTCTCTCTCTCTCTCTCTGTCTCTCTCTCTCTGTCTCAAAATAAACATTAAAAAAAAAGAAGAGAAAAACTTGGGGCACCTGGGTGGCTCAGTCGGGTGAATGTCTGACTTTGGCTCAGGTCATGATCTCATGGTCCATGAGTTCCAGCCCCACATTGGGCTCTGTGCTGACAGCTCAGAGCCTAGAGCCTGCTTCAGATTCTGTGTCTCCCTCTTTCTCTGTCACTTCCCCACTCACCGTCTCTCTCTCTATCTCTCTTTCTCTCTCTCTCTCTCTCAAAAAATAAAAAAAAAGTTAAATTTTTTTTTAAGTAAAACTTTTCTTAACACCTGCTGGCCTATAAAGAAGAGCGAACAATACAAATATTTTTAAGGATGCTGAACTTTTTACAAAGCTTAGTTTTTTAATTATTGGCTGCTTTGAGGAGCCTTCATAGGGCATATCAATTGGATCAGTAATTGTATAGCACCCTGAAAAAGTCGTTGCCTCAGAGTACTAATGTCAGAACAAATGATTTCCAACTCATTAGAACTCAACAGAGACCAGAAGAGTGTAAGAATGAACTCTCAGGAGCTGTGAGGCATTTACGTACAGCATGCCCAGTCTTAGACAACCCCACAGGTTGATTTCTCAGGGCATATTTCCAGATGAAGGAGTCAGGGAAGTCAGCCAAGTTATTGGAATATCTCAACTAGTAAGTGACCAACTTGGATTCAAACTCAGGTCAGCCTGTGCCCATCCCAGAAGGCCACACTTCCTTTCAAGCACAGTCTTCCAACATCTTTTTTCTCTTTATGAAACATTCCAGAATTGATGCAGATTCCTTTTGTCCCACAGGTCAATCAGTGCCAGCCCACAGAGTGATGGATTTCCTTAAGACACTAGAGCCCAAGATTCATCTTCTGGTTCAAAAAATAAAGTTTATGTGCTTCTAAAGCCCAGTGTGTATACTGGTAAGTGAGCTAGGTTGAACAGACTTGACTCTGACCCTCATCTTCCTCGTCCTTCAGTTCATGGCACCCTTGCCCGCCCATCCCACGCCTGGACCAGTTTGGGACCCTTGTGCTGCCACCTCTGAACTGTATCCACAGTGTTCACTTTAAACGTAAACCAGATGTGCGGGCAGAACAGTGCTCCCCACAAAGATGGCTCGTCTGTGGACCGCAGGATATGGAGAGTACCCTGGGTCACCCAAGTGGGTCAGCCCTGAAGGTGGGAAAGGGAGCAGAGAAAGACTGACGGGTGCACCGTCATGGGTCTTAACCACCGAGCAGGCGGACTCCAGCCCACGAGGGCCGCTAGCGGCTGGAAGAGGTCAGGAGTTGGGAGTCTCCCTGGGAGTCTCCAAGACGAATGCGGCGTGTGGGCATCATGACTTCAGCCCCGTGAGACCACAGGTGAGCCCGGAGCTGGGAAGAACAGTGTTGCTTGAAGCCACTGTTTACCGTCATGTACATCAGCTGATGCCACTCCCTGCTTAACAGGCCACAGCACTTTCTCACTGTTGTTGCAAAAATCTCAGCTCCTTGCTGAGCTCAGTGGCCCCAGGTTGGGGGACCTACCTGACACCAAATCCCCTGTGTGTCACGTCCCTCCTCCCCTCTCACTGGACGCCAGGCTCAGGGCCCCTGGTGTTATGATCGGGTTGTTCCTACCTCGGGGACTTTGCCCTCGATGCCCCTCCCTGAAATACTCTGCCCCCTTCCTCTCCTCCAGGTCTCAATTTCCACGTCCCCTCCTCAGAGTGTCTTATGCACTGGCAGAAGCAGCTCCAGGGATTGCTGCAAATGCACACTTTCAAACCCCGTGGCACGCCTGCCTGATCAGAGACTCTGGAGATGGTGGGTCCCAGGTGCACTAGTTGACTGAGCCTCCTTTCCTCCCCTCGTTCCCCAGGGGGTGGCAGCCTCACCTATCTCCATCTCTGGTACCTAGAATGAGGCAAGCTGCACAGCAGGAGCTCAGTAAATATTTGTGGGATGGATTACTGAAAGTATTTTCTAGAAGCCGCCAAGAAGGCACCATGCTATGTATAAAAAGATCAAAACAGCATGGCTCTGCCCTGCAGAACTTACAGTGGAGTGGAAAAGGTATTTTCTCATACAGCGTGGTGCACACCATGACAAATGCCTATGACAGCCCGAATGAGGGCCCCTGAACCCATGTGTCGCCTGGCTTGTGACAAGCACAGGACAGATTGTGTGTGATGCCTGTCCTCATCCATGAAACGTATACTGACTCCCCTTCTTTGAACATGAGTCCCCCATATGGCTCGTTCAGAGACACACCTATACTTGGTGCCTCCCATCCAGAGGAAGTCATCAAAAAAATGGGTTGGACGTGGGATGCCTGGGTGACTCAGTCGGTTGGGAGTCCAGCTCTTGATATCGGCTCAGGTTGTGATCTCACGGTTCATGGGTTCGTGCTCTGTGTGGGGCTCTGCACTGACAGCGTGGAGCCTGCTTGGGTTTCCCCCTCTCTGCCTCATCCCCACTCATGTGCACTCTGATTGCTCGCTCTTGCTCTCCCTCTCTCTCAAAATAAATAAACTTTAAAAAATATGTGTCGGGGTACCTGGGTGGCTCAATCAGTTGTGTGACTTCAGGTTAGTTCATAAGCTCATGGTTTCTGAGTTCAAGACCCGCATCAGGCTGTGTGCTGTCAGCTCAGAGCCTGGAGCTTGCTTCCAATTCTGTGTCTCCCTCTCTCTCTGCCCTTCCCTGCTAGTGCTCTCTCTCTCTCTCTGTCTCTCTGTCTCTCTCTCTCTCTCAAAAATAAACGTTATAAGTATATGAATGAATGAATGAATGAATGAATGATCATAGATTCAGAAGGTAAAAAAGTCTTAGAGGAATGTGGACAAGCAACCAGGCTGGGGGTATTCCAGCTAAAAGGTGCAGTCAGAGCAAAAGCGCTGAGGGGTGGGCAGCTTGAAGAAAGGCCAGAGGGGTGGTGGCGGGGGCGCCTCCAGTGACCGTGGCACCGGCAAAGCTGTGGTCCCAGCTGAGGCACGCTGACCCGCACCAGGCAGAAGCCTGCGGTGGGTGGGGGAGAGGGCTTTACCACAACCCCCTCGGAGAGTATTCCTGTCCAGGATTCTCTACCCAGGTAGTGGTCCCCGGTACAGGATGGGGTCCTATAGAAGAGGAGTCACTGGCCGACCCAGCCTCGGGGGGCAGACGGACTGTCTTCCCCACCCAGCAGCTGAAGACGCTGCTGGAAGGGGAGAAGAGACTCAGCCCAGAAGGCAAGTGGAAACTTCCCACCTGAACTCTGAAAATAAGGAATGGGTGGTTTGAACTCTGCTTGAAACTATGCATTGGGAGACACTTAGTCCTTTCAAGGCCATGGGCTAAATAATCTGAGGCATTTTCACAGAGCAGTGACTCATCTGAGATAGATTCACCACTTCACCTCACAGCTGGCCTTGTGGGGACTAATTTGATGACGTGTTTCCCTTTAGTAAATTTCCAAGAAAGTGTTTTGTGCGCCTCTATTTATTTAAGATGAAAAACACAATAAAGCTCTTTATTATCAAACCTATCCTGATTCAGTTGAAGCCCCACAGGGAAAATCTTCACGTGCCCCTGTGTGTAAACAAACACGGACACTGTGCACGGGGACAGGCACTTCTGCACACACAGGACACTGAGCACGCAACGTCGGCATATATAAAATTACACCAAAACCCAGGGTACTTTTTTTCTCCTTATCAAAAATGTACTGGGCCATAGCTCTGTGAATAAACTTGGTGATCTAAGCTATTCATTAAAGGTAATAGAACAGAAAAATAACTTTTGATACACAGCCACTCCAACATGTTATGTTTTAGAGTCTTTGCTAAATCACATTGTCAGAGTTCACTTAATTTTACTATTGAGTCAATGTGAAAGAATGAACCCTCTCTCTCAGAAATGTCTCTCCTTAATGCTCAGGACCTGCTCTGCTAAGTTTAATACACTGACAGTTCCAGGCTTAATTTACTCCTTGGAACAAGCCATTAAGTATGCATTGCAGCTCTGTGCCTGCTCTGTGAACTGTCCCCTTTTCTTAAATACACAGCCACGTAGTAAAGGTCCCCCAGGAGGGGATTTGAACTAGGTTTGGTAGTTAGCAGAAAATCAGTCTTAATGTGCACACATCCAGAATCTTTCATGTGACATCAGGAATTTTTTAATCATCATCAAGAATCATAAAATACTGAGGAATAAGCCTAACCAAAGATGTAAAGGATCTGTACACTAAAAACTATAGAAAGCTTATGAAGGAAATTGAAAAAAAAAAAAAAAACAAATGGAAAAACATTCCATGCTCATGGATTGGAAGAGTAAGTACTGCTAAAATGTCAATACTACCCAAATCAATCTACACGTTCAACGCAATCCCAATCAAAATTGCAGCAGCATTCTTCTAGAAGCTAGAACAATCAATCCTAAAATTCATATGGAACCACAAAAGACTTCAAATAGCCAAAGTAATATTGAAGAACAAGACCAAAGTAGGAGGCATCACAATGCCAGACTTTGGCCTTTACTACAAAGTTGTAATCGTCAAGACAGCATAGTATTGGCACAAAAACAGACACATAGACCAATGGAATAGAATAGAGACTCCAGAATTGGACCCACACAAGTACGGCCAAGTAACCTTTGACAAAGCAGGAAAGAATATCCAATGGAAAAAAGATAATCTCTTTAACAAAGGGTGCTGGGAGAACTGGACAGCAACATGCAAAAGAATGAAACGAGGCCATTTTCTTACACCATTCACAAAAATAAACTCAAAATGGATAAAGGACCTGAATGTGAGACAGCAAACCGTCAATCCCTAGAGGAGAAAGCAGGAGAAAACCTCTCTGACCTCAGCTGCAGCAATTTCTTACTTGACACATCTCCAAAAGCGAGGGGATTAAAAGCAAAAATGAACTATCGGGACCTCATCAAGATAAAAAGCTTCTGCACTGCAAAGGAAACAATCAACAAAACTAAAAGGCAACCGACAGAATGGGAAAAGATATTTGCAAATGACATATCGAAAGGGCTAGTATCCAAAATGTATGAAGAACTCACCAAACTCCACACCCAAAAAACAAATAAACCAGTGAAGAAATGGGCAGAAGACATGAATAGACACTTTCTGAAAGAAGACATCCAGATGGCCAACAGGCACATGAAAAGATGCTCCGCATCACTCCTCATCAGGGAAGTACAAATCAAAACCACACTGATATATCACCTCACGCTGGTCAAGGTGGCTAAAATGAACAAATCAGGAGACTCTAGATGCTGGCGAGGATGTGGAGAAACAGGAACCCTCTCACACTGCTGGTGGGAATGCAAACTGGTGCATCTGCTCTGGAAAACAGTGTGGAGGTTCCTCAAAAAAACAAAAATAGAACTACCCTACAACCTAGCAAGAGCACTACTAGGAATTTACCCAAGGGATACAGGAGTGCTGATGCATAGGGACCCTTGTATCCCAATGTTTATAGCAGCACTTTCAACAATAGCCAAATTATGGAAAGAGCCTAAATGTCCATTGACTGATGAATGGATAAAGACATTGTGGTTTATATACACAATGGAATACTACTTGGCAATGAGAAATCTGGCCTTTTGTAGCAACGTGGATGGAACTGGAGGGTATTATGTTAAGTGAAATAAGTCAGGCAGAGAAAGACAGATATCATATGTTTTCACTCATATGTGGATCCAGAGAAACTTAACAGAAGACCATGGGGGAGGGGAAGGAAAAAAAAAAAAAAGAGGGAGAGAACCAAACCATAAGAGGCTCTTAAAAACTTAGAATAAACTGAGGGTTGATGGGGGTGGGGGGGGAGAGGAAGGTGGGTGATGGGCATTGAGGAGACCACCTGTTGGGATGAGCACTGGGTGTTGCATGGAAACCAATTTGACAATAAATTTCCTAAAAGAAAAAAAGAGGAATTTTGCAGTCATTAAAAAGTCAACCGTATGGGGGCGCCTGGGTGACTCGCTTGATTAAGTGTCTGACTTCAGCTCAGGTCATGATCTCGTGGTTTATGGGTTTGAGTTTCGTGTCAGGCTCTGTGCTGACAGCTCAGAGCCTGGGTCCTGCTTCTATTCTGTGTTTCCCTCTTAGCGCCCCCGCCCACTTACGCTCTGTCTCTCTCTTTCTCTCTCTAAAAATAAATAAACATTATTTTTTTTAAGTCAACCATATGCCTGTTCAGGTATTTTCTCCTGCATAGATGGACTGAGAATTAATAACAGTGACTACATTATTTAACAGACTCAGTAAAGAGATCATCACCATGTGAGGACCATCACTGCCACCAACGGCTTCCCCAGCCAGATATGGGGACATATGGTGCCTTCTGAGAAGGTGCAAATGCAGAGTATACTGTGCATACTGAGGGCATACTGGGGCATACTGGGGGCAGACACAGGCTGGCAACTCCCATTCAACTTTGCAAACAATGAACCTGTGCGTTCTGACTCCAGGAATGCCTGGAATACAGACTGGCTCTAATTAACAACCGAGAGAAACGCAGTCGTATAAAATTGATAGAAGAAATGGAAAACTGATCAAATGAATAATGATTAAATGGAAAAGCTATCTGTAACTCCCAGCAAATTATATTTTATGGCATCAAAAACATGTATTTTTTTTTCCCTGAAGAAAGGATCTAGAATTTCCAAGGTAAAGAAATTTGGCATAAAATATGAGAGGAAGAGGGTATTGAATTTAGAAGCATGTCAGGCCCAAGAGGCACAGATGCTAAACTAAACAGTCAGGAAAGTCCTCAAATCCCAAATCAGAGCACCCCCTCCAGCATGCTAAGGGCAGAGGCGCAACAGCGTGAGCTTCGGCCACCCGGCTAGCTTTCCTTCCTTCCTTCCTTCCTTCCTTCCTTCCTTCCTTCCTTCCTTCCTTCCTTCCTTCCTTCCTTCCTTCCTTCCTTCCTTCCTTCCTTCCTTCTTTCCCTAAATGCCCCTACGACAGGACCTGTGACAGATGGCAGGATTCTGTCTTGAGGATGTAAGAGGCAGTCTCTATTCCCAGCGGGAATCGTGGCTCAAAGACAAAGTAACACCCCACCTCAGAGCGGTTTCCCCAACTCAAAACGCAGCCAGAATTCGTCAGTGCCCATGGGGTGAGATCCAGGGTCCCCAGCCCTCCTCTCTGGCACTCCCCCACCTGCCCCACCCCCGATCTTCCTTCTGGGCTCCCAACCAGCTTCACTCCAGCCTCAGGGCCTGCACCTGTGCCCTCCACCTGAAATGCTCTTCTGCTCCATCACTGAGTGGCCAGTTCTCTGTCTGTCACCTGCCCCTCCTTGACTTCACGCCAGGTGAGCTCCAGTCAAGGCAAACAGACAGCCTCATAGACAGAGGCGTCCAAGCAACTGCAGGACACGTATAGTGAGGGCAGTGGTCTGAGGAGGAGGTTTCGGCGAGCCCCGGCTCTGTCCACCCCTTGGGTGGCACTGCTGGTGCTCAAGGTCACCCAGAGTTGCAGAGCAGGAGCGATATGGGGAAAGTCAGAATTCTCACCATTCTTAACAAAATTCAACTGCTTTTCCTTGAAACAACAACGGAAAACCAGAACACAGAAAAACTTATGTTCCTGGAAGACTTTGATTAATTTCTAGAGTTGTGGAAAAGCTTCTTCTGACCATTTCGGCCATCTTTTCTTAGTGGGAGAGTGACATTCAGAGGTCGTTACTCTGTTGTTTCCCTTCTCTCTCTCTCTCTCTCTCTCTCTCTCTCTCTCTCTCTCTCTCTCTCTCTCTCTCTCTCTCTCTCTCTCCTTCTCTCTCTCTCTCTTTGTCTCTCTCTCACTGTCTCTCTCTCTCTTTCACATTTAAACTCCCCTCTTGGCTGCATCCACCTGTATGCAGCTTCAGTACTTCCCTTTGAAAACTCCTTCCACTTCTCTCGAGTACTCCCCCAGCTACAGACTCTGGAGGCATCTGAGGGCGCCAGACCAGCTTCTCAGGTCATCCACTGCTGCATCCACTCCACACTGCTCCTACCCCTCAGCTGGCCCGGGAACCTCCCCAGGGTCTCCTGAGGCCTCCACCTGCCCACACCCAACCGCCATCCTCCATACCCTTGCTGGACCTCCCAGCACCGACTTCCTTCCAGAAACACTCCTCCCCTGGCTACAGTCTCCAGTGTCCTTCCCGCTGCTCCTCAGCCTGCTGGTAAGGCATAGTCTCTTCTACCCAGCTGGCAGCCATGGCATTCATCAGAGACAGAAGAGGGGAGAGAGAGGAGAGACAGAGGGAGACAAAAGAGAGAGAGAGAGAGACAGAAGACAGAGACATGGAGAGACAGGGGGAGACAGAAACAGAGAGAAGAGTGGAGTGAGAGACAGAGAGATGGTGGGCCTCACTCCCTCATGGGTGACATCCTCACTGTTGCTCTGGAACCTCACCCAGGCCCTGGCCTCAGCCGCACAGGAATGTGTGATTCTCACATGATTTTCTCCAGTCCAGCCCCCTCCTCTGATCTGCAGCTGGCATCTCCCACTGTGCCCCTGACCCATCCTCTAAACACAGAACCAGGGTGTCCCCAGTAAGTACTGACCTCCTGAAAACATTGACACATGACCTGGGCTGACAGACCGTCCACTCAGGCCCTGAGACCCTCTGGGACTGCTAGTCCCTACAACTTTTTCCAAATCCCCTGTAATTCCCCTTGGGGTGTGTCTGTGAGCAGTTGCAACATCCATCCCATTCGAAAGACAGGAGCCCGGCAATAATCCCCGGAACACTGCTCACCTACACTGTCCTTGCCAGGCCCTTGCAACATGCTACCTGCTGACCATCCTGTCAGGGCACCTGCTCGGAACTGCTGACCATCCCAGTGGGTCACCTGCTCACACCTGCTGACCATCCTGACAGAGTCCTGCTCACACCAGCCCCCTGGAGCTGGCTGGGCACAATTTGTCTGAATCTGCTATCAGTGAAGTCAGCCTGTAGTTGAAAGGAGCAAATACTACAACCACTGTTGTTACACCTGAGAAGAGGTAGTTGGCACTTCCCAGTTGCCATCATTCCCCAAGCACCTTCAAATGTAAAGATGCTTCCTCGCGCTGACATAGCCATGCGGAGCACCTGCCTGGTTTCAACTCTGGAAGTCAGTCAGGAGAACCTCCCCTCTCTCTCATCTGGAAGTCGGTCAGGAGACCCTCCCCTCTCTGGTCCAGAAGTCAGTCAGGAGAAACTCCCCACTCTCTCATCCAGAAGTAAGACAGGAGAACCTCCCCTGTCCGGTCAAGAAATCAGTCAGGAGAACCTCCCCTCTCTCTCTCCTGGATGTCAGTCAGGAGAATCTCCCCTCTCTCTCCTGCAAGAGAACCTCCACTCTCTGATCCAGAATTCATTCAGGAGTACCTCCCCTCTCTCATCCAGAAGTCAGTCAGGAGAACCTCCCCTCTCTCTCATCTGGAAGTCGGTCAGCAGAACATCCACTCTCTGGTCCAGAAGTCAGTCAGGAGAACCTCCCTCTCTCTCGTCTGCAGGTCATTCAGGAGAGCCTCCCCTCTCTCTCATTCAAGAACCTTCCCTCTCTGGTCCAGAAGACATTCAGGAGAACCTCCCTTCTCCCTCATCCACAAGTAAGACAGGAGAAACTCTCTGTCTGGTCCGGAAATCAGTCAGGAGAACTTCCCCTCTCTCTCGCCTCGAAGTCAGTCAGGAAAATGTCCTGTCTCTCTCATCCTACATCTGTCAGGAGAACCTCCACTCTCTGGTCGGAAGTCAGTCAGAAGAACCTCCGCTGTCTCTTATCTGGAAGTCTGTCGGGGGAAACTCCCCTCTCTCTCGTCCGAAAGTCATTCAGGAGAACTTCCCCTCTCTCTCGTTCAAGAACCTCCCCTCTCTGGTCCAGAAGTCATTCAGGGAAAACTCCCCTGTCTCTCATTCGGAAGTCCGTCAGGAGAACCTCCCCTCTCTCATCCAGAAGTCAGTCAGGAGAACCTCCCCTCTCTGATCCAGAAATCAATCAGGAGACCTACCCTCTCTCTCGTCCAGAAGTTAGACAGGAGAACCCTCCGTGTCTGGTCCAGAAATCAGCCAAGAGAACCTCCCCTCTCTCTCATCCAGAAGTCAGTCAGGAAAACCTCCCCTCTCTCTTGTTCAAGAACCTCCCCTCTCTGGTCCAGAAGTCACTCAGGAGAACCTCTCCTCTCTGCTGTCCAGAAGTCAGTCAGCAAAACCTCCCTTCTCTGTCATTCATGAGAACTTCCACTCTCTTGTCCAGAAGTCAGTCAGGAGAAACTCCCATCTCTCTCACTCAATCAAGATTGTCCACTCTCTGGCCCGGAAGTCAGTCAGGAGAAACTCCAGTCTCTCACCCAGAAGTCACTCAGGAGAACTTCCCCTCTCTCGTCCAGAAGTCAGTCAGGAGAACCTCCCCTCTCTCGTCCAGAAGTCAGTCAGGAGAACCTCCCCTCTCTCTCATCCGGACTGTGGCCAGCAGAACCTCCCCTCTCTCATCCAGAAATCATTCAGGAGAACCTCCAGTGTCTCTCATTCAAGAACCTCCACTCTCTGGTTGAGAAGCCAGTCAGGAAAACCTCCGCTTGCTCCCGTCCAAAAGTCAGTCAGGAAAACCTCCCCTCTCTCATCCAGAAGTCAGTCAGGAGAATCTCCCCTCTCTCTCATCAAGAAGTCAGTCAGCAGAACCTCCACTCTGTGGTCCAGATGTCAGTCAGGAGAATCTCCCATCTCTCAACCAGAAGTCAGGCAGGAAAACCTCCACTCTCTCTCATCCAGAAGTCAGTCTGGAGAACCTCCCCTCTCTCTCTCATCTGGAAGTTGGTCAGGAGAACCTCCCATCACTGGCGCAGAATTCATTCAGAAGAAGCTCCCCTCCCTCTCGTCCAGAAGTAAGACAGGAGAACCTCCCCTGTCTGGTCCAGAAATCAGTCAAGAGAACGTCCCCCCTCTCTCGCCTGGAAGTCAGTCATGAGAATCACCCCTCTGTCTCCTGCCAGAAACCCCCCCCCTCATCCAGAAGTCGGTCAGCAGAACCTCCCCTCTCTCATCCAGAAGTCAGTCAGGAGAACCTCCCCTCCGTCTTGTTCAAGACCCTCCTCTCTCTGGTCCAGAAGTCAGTAAGGAAAACCTCCCCTCTCTCTCATCCAAAAGTCAGTCAGCAGAAACTCCCCTCTCTCATCCAGAAGTTATTCAGGACCACCTCCCCTCTCTCACATCTGGAAGTCGATCAGGAGAACCTCCCCTCTCTCATCCAGAAGTCAGTCAGGAAACCCTCCCATCTCTGTCCAGAATTAAGACAGCAGAACATCCCGGTACTGGTCCAGAAATCAGTCAGGAGAATATTCCCTCTCTCTCATCTGGAAGACTGTCAGCAGAACCTGTACTCTCTGGTCCAGAAGTCAATCAGGAGAGCCTCCCCTCTGTCGTCCAGAAGTCACTCAGGAGAACCTCCCCACTCTGTCATCCGCAAGTCGGTCAGCAGAACATCCCATCTCTGGTCCACAAGTCAGTCAGGAGAAGCTCCAGTCTCCCGTCCATAAGTCACTCAGGAGAACCTCCCCTCTCTCATGCAGAAGTCAGTCAGGAGAACCTCCCCTCTCTTGTCCGGAAGTCAGTCAGCAGACCCTCTCCTCTCTCCTCCAGAAGTCAGTTAGAGAACCTCCCCTCTCTCTCGTTGGGAAGTCATTCAGGAGAACCTCCCCTCTCTCTCGTTCAAGAACCTCCCCTCTCTGGTCCAGAAGTCATTCAGGAGAACCTCTCCTCTCTCTTGTCCAGAAGTAAGATAGGAGAACCTCCCCTGTCTGGTCAAGAAATCAGTCAGGAGAACCTCCCCTCTCTTGTCCGGAAGTCAGTCAGCAGACCCTCTCCTCTCTCCTCCAGAAGTCAGTTAGAGAACCTCCCCTCGCTCTCGTTGGGAAGTCATTCAGGAAAACCTCCCCTCTCCCTCGTTCAAGAACCTCCCCTCTCTGGTCCAGAAGTCATTCAGGAGAACCTCTCCTCTCTCTTGTCCAGAAGTAAGACAGGAGAACCTCCCCTGTCTGGTCAAGAAATCAGTCAGGAGAACCTCCCCTCTCTCTCGCCTGGAAGTCAGTCAGGAGAATTACCCCTGTCTCTCCTCCAAGAGAGCCTCCAATCTGTGGTCCAGAAGTCAGTCAGGAGAACCTCCATTCTCTCATCCAGAGAGAATCTTGTCAGTCAGGGGAACATCCCTGTCACTCATCCGGAAGTCGGTCAGCAGAACCTCCGGTCTCTGGTCCAGATGTCAGCCAGGAGAATCTCCCCTCTCTCTCATCTGGAAGTTGGTCACCAGAACCTCCAGTCTCTGGTCCAGAAGTCAGTCAGCAGAATTTCCCCTCTCTCGTTCAGAAGTCATTCAGGAGAACCTCCCGTCTCTCATCCAGAAGTCAGGCAGGAAAATCCCTCTCTCTCGCCCAGAAGTCAGTCAGGAGAGCCCTCCCTCTCTCTCATCTGGAAGTTGGTCAGGAATGCCTCCCCTCTCTGGTCCAGAAGACCAGATTCTTTTGGGTTTTCCATATCGAGTATCATGTCATCTGTGAAGAGTGAAAGTTTGACCTCCTCCTGGCTGATTTGGATGCCTTTTATTTCTTTGTGTTGCCTGATTGCAGAGGCTAAGACTTCCAGTTAATTCTATGATGAATAATAGTGGAGATAGTGAACATCCCTGTCTTGTACCTGACTTTAGGGGAAAAGTTCTCAGTTTTTCCCTCTTGAGGATGATATTAGCGTTGGGTCGTTCAATATGGCTTTTATGATCTCGAGTTAGGCTCCTTCTATCCCTACTTTCTTGAGAGCTTTTATCAAGAAACGTTGCTGTATTTATTCAAATGCTTTCTCTGCACCTATTGAGAAGATCATATGGTTCTTGTCCTTTCTTTTATTGATGTGATGAATCACGTTAATTATTTTGTGGATATTGAACCAGCCTTGCATCCCAGGTATAAATCACACTTGGTTGTGGTGAATAATTTTTTTTTTTTAATATTGTTGGATCGGGTTGGCTAATACCTTGTTGAGGAACTTTGCATCCATGTTCATCAGGGAATTTGGTCTATAGTTCTCTTTGTTAGTGGAGTCTCTGTGTGGTTTTGGAATCAAGGTAATGCTGGCTTCATAGAAAGTGTTTGGAAGTTTTCTGTCCATTTCTGTTTTTTTGGAACAGTTTCAAGAGAATAGGTGTTAACTCTTCTTTAAGTGTTTGGTAGAATTCCTCTGGAAAACCATCTGGCCCTGGAATCGTGTTTTTTTGGCAGATTTTTTTATTACTAATTCGATTTCCTTACTGATTATGGGTTTGTTCACATTTTCTATTTATTCCTGTTTCAGCTTTGGTAGTGTATATATTTCTAGGAATTTGTCCGTTTCTTCCAGATAGTCCATTTTAGAGGCATATAATTGTTCATAATATTCTCTTATTATTGTTTGTATTTCTGTTGTGTTGGTTGTGATTTCACCTCTTTCGTTCTTGATTTTGCTTATTTGGTTCCTTTCCTTTTTCTTCTTGATCAAACTGACTAGTGGTTTATCAATTTTGTTAATTCTTTCAAAGAACCAGCTTCTGGTTTCATTGATGTGTTCTACTGTTTTGTTTTGTTTGTTTGTTTGTTTGTTTGTTTTTGGTTTTGATAACATTAATTTCTGCTCTAATGTTTGTCATTTCCTGTCTTCTGGTGTTTTTGGGTTTTATTTGCTGTTGTTTTCCAGCTCGTTAAGGCATAAAGTTAGGTTGTGTCTCTGAGATCTTTCTTCCTTTTTTAGGAAGCCCTGCGTTGCTATATACGTTCCTCTTATGACCACCTTTGCTGCATCGCAGATGTTTTCGGTTGTGGTGCTACCATTTTCTTTGAATTCCATATACTTAACTTCCTCTTTCCCTTCTGTGTTAGCCCATTCAATTTTTGGTAGGATGTTCTTCAGTCTCCAAGAATGTGTTACCTTTACAAATTGTTTCTTGTGGTTGATTTGAGTTTCATACCATTGTGGTCTGAGAATATGCACGGTATGATCTTGATCATTTTGTACTTACTTAGGGCAGATTTGTTTCCCAGTATATGGTCTATTCTGGAGAATGTTCCATGTGCACTGGACAAGAATGTATTTTCTGATGTTTTAGGATGAGATATTCTGAATATATCTGTGAAGTCCATCTGGTCCAGTGTGTCATTCAAAGCCTTTGTTTCTGTGTTGATTTTTTGATTAGATGATCTGTCCATTGCTGCTAGTGGGGTGTTAAAGACTCCTCCTATTGTGGTATTACTGTTGATGTGTTTCTTTATGTTTGTTTTTAATTGATTTATATATTTGGATGGTCCCACATTTGGCACATAAATGTTTACAATTTTTAGGTCTTCTTGGTGGATAGACCCCTTGATTATGATATAATGCCCTTCTGCATCTCTTGATACAGTCTTTATTTTGAAATCTAGATTGTCTGATAGACGTATGGCTATTCCTGCCTTCTCCACCTCCTTATTTTAAATCTTAAGATATCTTTCGGTCTAAAGGGGGTCCTTTGTAAGTAACATATAGATAGATCTTGTTTTCTTATCCATCATATCTTTTGATTGGTCCATTGAGTCCATTGTGTGTTTAGAGTGAGTACTGAAAGATATGCATTTATTGCCATTATGATGCTTGTAGAGTTGGAGTATCTGGTGTTCTATGGTCCTTTCTAGTCTTTTGTTCCTTTTGGTACACACAGACACACACACACACACACACAAACACACACACACACACACATATATATATGTATATATATGTATATATATATGTATATATATGTATATGTGTATATATATATACATATATATATAAATATGTTTGTGTATATATATATACACACATATATATAGTAAATATATTATATACATACATATACATATATATGTATATGTATACATATTTTTGCATTTATATTATTATATTATATTATATTATATTATATTATATTATATTATATTATATTATATTATATTATATTATTGTTATGTTATGTTATGTTATGTTATGTTATGTTATGTTATGTTATGTTATGTTATGTTATGTTATATTATGTTATATTATGTTATATTAATTATACTATATTACATTACATTACATTATATTATATTATTCATATAAGATTATTGCATTGTGTTATATTATATATTATGTTATATATTATATTTTATATGTATGTATATATAATTTTCATCTTTTCTCCCCTCAGAGACTCACCCTTAAGATTTCTTGCAGGGCTGGTTTACTGGTCACAAACTCTTTTAATTTTTGTTTGTATGGGAAACTTTTTTTCTCTCCTTCTATTTTTGTTTTTTTTTTTGTTTTTTTTTGTTTTTTTTTTTCAACTTTTTAATTTATTTTTGGCACAGAGAGAGACAGAGCATGAACGGGGGAGGGGCAGAGAGAGAGGGAGACACAGAACGGAAACAGGCTCCAGGCTCTGAGCCATCAGCCCAGAGCCTGACGCGGGGCTCGAACTCACGGACCGTGAGATCGTGACCTGGCTGAAGTCGGACGCTTAACCGACTGCGCCACCCAGGCGCCCCTCCTTCTATTTTTGAATGACAACCTTGCTGGGTAAAGAATTCCTGGCTGTGTATTTTACTACTTCAGCCATATTCAATTCAGCCAACTGAATATATTCCGCCACTCCTTTGTGGCCTGCCAAGTTTCTGTGGATAGGTGTGCTGCAAACCTGATCTGTCTTCCCTTGTCGTTTAGCGACTTTTTTTTCCCCCTTGCTGCTTTCATTAATCTCTCCTTGCCTGAGTATTTTGTGAGTTTGACTATGATATGGCTTGTTGATGGTCGGTTTTTGTTGAATCTAATGGGAGTCCTCTGTGCTTCCTGGATTTTGATGTCTGTATCTTTCCACAGTTTAGGAAAGTTTTCTGCCATGATTTGCTCACATAACCTTTCTACTCCTATTTCTCTCTCTTCCTACTCTGGGTCCTCTATAACTCTGATGTTTTTCCTTTTTAATGAGTCACTGATTTCTCTACTTCTTAAATCGTGCTCTTTTGCCTTAATCTCCCTCTTTGTTTCTGTTTCGTTATTCTCTATAAGCTTGTGCACTATATTCTCAGAAAACTGATTCTCTGTTCTGCCTTGTTCATCCTTACCGCCACTGCATCCATGTGTGATTGCAGAACAGTTATAGCATTTTAAATTTAATTCTGGATATTTTTTACTTCTCTTATCTCTGCAGAAGGGGAATCTAATCTATGTTTGACTCCAGCTAGTATTCTTGTTATCGTGATTCTAAATTCTGGTTCAGACATGTTTCTTGTATCTGTGTTGGTTAAATCCCTGGCTGTCATTTCTTTGCACTTTCTTTTGGGGTGAAATCCTTCATCTTGTCCTTTTGAAGGGAGAAAAGGAATTAATGAAGTAGAAAAATGGAAATTAAAAAAATTAAAATTAAATAACATTAGAATCAAAAATTAAACACACACACACACACACACACACACACACACACAGACACAAATCGAATAGATGATGCTAGACCCTAGGTGTGTTTTGGTCTGGGTGTTAACGTGGTTTGACAGATTAGAGAAATGAAAAAAAAAGGGAGTGTGTTAAGAAAAGATGGAAATCGTTTGAGAGTTTGAGAAAATGATTACAGTTAAGTTGACTAACATGAGATGATGTGATTAAAATAGAATTTGAAAAAATTATACACAATAGTAGAGAATATAGTATAAAAATTATAGAAAAATTTTTTAATAAAAGTTAATGAGAAATATGAATGTTTTAGTTTTCTGTATTTAAGAAAAAAGAAAGAAATGAAAAAGAGTAAAAAGATAAAAAAGAAAAAAAAGAAATAGTTTGAAAATGTGTAAAAGTGAATACACTGTAGTAGTTGAAATAAAATGATGGGAGTAAGATAGAATTTGAAAAAGAAAATATAAAAGCAAAAAATGTAGTAATAAAAATTAAATAAAAATATTTTAAAAGAATTTTAAAGTAAAATGAAGTTTTTCTGTTTTTCTGCATTCAAGAAAAAAAGACATGAAAAAGAAAAAAGAAAAAAAGTAAATTGCTTGAAAATTTGAAAAGGTGAGTACACTGAAGTAGATTAAAATACAATGATGGATGTAAAGTAGAATTTGAAAAAATTACACAAGGAAAAATTTTTAGTAATAAAAACTAAAGACAGATATATTTAATAAAAATTGAAAACAAAATGACTCTTTTTCTTTCTGTATTGAAGAAAAAGAAAAGAATTCTAAAAAAGAAAAAGGAAAAGAGAGAAAAAAAGAAAAAAAAATGAATAGATGATACTGCTCACAGATTGAAGTAGGACTGAAATGGCTTCATTTTCCCCTACAGATCAGTCCATGTAGCTCTTTGTAGTCCATAAATTAAGCCTGGGATGAGGTTTTTGTTTTTGAAGAGCAAAGTTGGCCCAGTTGGGCGGGGCTTCGTGTAACAGCTCTGCTCTCCACTAGATGGCGCTGCTAGCCTACTGTGCTTGATTGCTACAGGGCTGTTAGGTGGGCATAGGCATTGTGCCAGTGGTGAAAAAGGCGCCACCCAGTTACCCAGTCTGTTCTGGATCTTCAATCGCTCACCGGTCCTCCATCTTCAGCTCTCATCCACTCCCCACTTTTGCACTCTCCGTGACCAGGCCCCAGGCAGTACTCTGTCCCAAGTTTTGTCTCAGATGCGGCTGTTTTCCCCAGCCGCTTACTTCTGACAGACTGCGGCTTTGATCTGTTGCACCCCTCTGTGGGAGGGTCTCACCGAGCAATGGCCAAATGAGCAATGGCGGAGGTTGGCTGCACCCAGGAATGCCCGCCGGACTCTGCTGTTGCCAGTGTCCCGACACTGCGGCCAGGTGCCAGCCTGCCCCCAGATAAGGTCGCAAGACAGTGTAACATCAGCTTTTCAGGGATTATGGAAAATCGCAACACAGATCTGGCACCAGGCTTCACCCTCCACAACCTTGCCCCAGCACCAGCGAATGTGGCTGTCTTCCAGGGTCAGCTGGGAACAGGTGACATCAACAGTCTCTACCAAATGGTCTTCCAGCAGTGAAACCAGTTTTCCCCATGTGGCCCAAGAACCTCCCAGACCCCACTCTGTTCCTGGGCATTCACCTTTCCCACCAGGGCACTGCCAGGTATCGAGCTGAGGAGTTGCAGCCTTTGCAACTCCCCTTGTCTACAGTCTTCATGGCATTTAAACCCTCTGCTTTCTCCTTGGCCCTTTCTCCCTTTTTAGTTTAGTTCCTGTGGGTGTTTCCAATTTTCTACTTTCTCTCCAGCTGCTTTTGGGGAGGCGTCCTTTTCCCGTATGTTTTCTCCCTCCCCCAGTCTCTGTCCTCTCTCTGACCACAAAACCGGTTCCCTACCTTTTGGGGCTTCTTGCTCCCCAAGTTCAGCTCTTTGTGTCACATACTTGCTGAATTCTGTGGTTCAGGTTGTGCAGATTGTTGTGTTATACTTCCAATCAGTTTCTAGGTGTGTAGGATGGTTTACTGTTGGTCTGGCTCTATTTCATGGATGTGAGACACACACAAAACTTCCATGCTGTTCTGCCCTCCTGGCTCCTCCCCCAGGATATCATTTATCTCAGCTGAGAGTGCAGTATCCTTCATTATACCTGGGAGTGTGAATACATTCAACCTGCCTGGATGTGCTGTCTACATTTTCCTGCCCTGGAGAGCAATATTCATTACGTTCCCTTGGTTGCTGTGTCTCTTATACTGCCTGAGAGCATGATCTGTTTAATTATGTCTAGAGTAAGATTTCTGATTTATTGCCTTGAGGAGGAATCCCAGTCTCCTAACATGGGAGTGTCACCTTTTTCCCCTTTTGGGAAAATGGTTTCCATCATTTCCATAAATTTTCCTGGGAGCATGATCTCCAACATTTCTCCCTATAGGGCAGTCTACAATTCCTGCCTGAACGTGTCATCTCTGTCATACTTACTGGTGTGAGAAACCATAATTCTGCATAGAAAGGCCATCTCTTTCATCCTGCCATTGAGCACAGTCTGCATAATCCTGACTACAGGTGACTCTCCCTCTTCCAGCCTGGGAGACTGACGTACTTCATCATGCTTAGCAACACGAACTATCTCATTCTGTCTGGAATTCAAGTTCTCAGACATACCGTCTGGAACATGATGTTGGTCAACCTGCCTGGGATTGCTGTTTTATTCATCCTACCTGGTAGCACATATCTTGCATCCTGCTTCAGAGAACCCTACGGTCATTTACCTTGCTAGAACAATCATCGTCATCCTGCTTGGGAGCATCATCTCTTTCATCCTATATCAGGGTCTGGAAGAAGCACCTCTTTCATCAGTGCGCTGGGGTACCATCTACAAATTCTACTTGGGACTGCATATCTGTCACCGTTCCTCAGAGCACAGTCTCCAGCATCCTGCCTATGAAGACTGTCTTCATCGTCCAACCAGGGAGCATCTTCTCCAACATTTTCCCTGGAGCACATCTCCTTATCCTGCCTGGAAGAGTGGTTACCTTCATCCTGCATGGGACATCCATCTCCGTCGTCCTGTCTTGGTGCCTGGGAGAATGATTTTTCTTTTCATCCTGCACTGGAGTGCCATCTAAGAAACCTGCCTGGTAGCACTTCTTTGTCATCCATCATGGGGACATGATCTTCACCATCCTGCCTCATAAGACCATATCCTCCATCCTGCCAGGGAGCATGTTCTCCAACATCTTGCCTATGAACATGTCTCTCTCACCATGCCTGGAATAGTGGTCCCCTTCATCTCTAGGACCTCTACCTCTGTCATGCTTTCCAGGAGCGCCAACTCTGTCATCGTGGCAGAAAGCACAAACTCACTTTTGTCATGGGGAACCATTTCTCTCATCCTCTCTGGTAGTGCAGTATCCCTCATCCTGTCACGGAGGGCCTTATCTCTCTTTTTGTCTGGGAGCACCATATCCATCATCCTGCCTAGGTGTGTGGTCTCCCTGTCCCTCTTTTCCTGAAAAAGGATGGTATCCTTCTTCCTGCCTTGGATCATGGTCTCTGTCATGCTGCCTGGGTGCGGATCCACGTCATCCTGTTTAGATGGCCATCTCAGAAATCCAGTCTGGGAGCATGTTTTCAGACATTCTACCTGGGAGTGAGATGTCCTTCATCCTACATGGGAGAAGACTCTCCATCATCCACATGGGGAATGCAATTTCTATTGTTTTACCTGAGTAGCGAGCTCTGTCACCCTGCCTGGGGACATGGTCTCCTTCCTTCAAGGTGGAAACACCATGTGTCATTGTGGCAGGGAGCGTGGAAGCCACATAGTTCCTGGTTATACTATATCCATCATCACCTGGGGACATGAGCTCCATCGTCCTGAATAAAAGTGCTCTTATGTCAACCTGTCTAGGAGCACAATATGCCTTATCTTGCGTGGGAAAGCCTCCTCTTCATCTTTTTTGCAAGCACAGTCTCAGTCATCATGTCTTGAAGCATGATATTACTCACCCTGCTTGAGATTGCCCTGCCCTTCATTGTACCTGAATGCGTGATTACCTTCAAACAGACTGGGAGTGCCTTCTCAATTATCTCATCTCAGAGCACGATCTCCATCATGCTCTTGTGGTGTATCATGTCTATCGTACTGCCAGGGAAGGCCATGTCTCTCATCATGCCTGGATGCACGATATCCTTCAACCTACCTGGATACCCAGTGTATGACATCCTGTCTCAGAGTGCCTTCTATGCCACCCTTCCTGTTATCATTTTCCCCATCCTCCTGTCTTTGAACACTATCTCTATCATCTTACCTTGGATCATTGTCTCTGTCTTTTTTTTTTCCCCTGGGAGCACAATATCTATCCTCCTGCCTGCCTAGGAAACCTGTGTCCATCCTCCTATCTGGAGGTATGATCTATGTCATCCACCCTGGAAGTGCTATCTCCATCCTCCTTGCCATTACCCTGCCTGTGAGTGCATTCTTTGTCATCCAAATGGGAGGGCGTACTTGTCATTCTTCCTGGGTGGGTACTACCCTGCGTCCTGTGTAGTAAGCTCATCTCTTTCATCCTGCCAAGGAGCATTTTTCTCCATACCTTGCCTGGGAGTGCATCTCCCTCATCCTGCCTGGACGAATGGCCCCCTGCATCTTACCTGGGAGTGCCATTTCTGTCATCCTGCTTGGGAGTGCCAACTTCTTCGCCCTTGCAGAATGCATGACCTCCCTTTTTCTGCCGTGGAGCACCATTTATGTCATCCACCATAGTTGTGCAGTATCATATTCCTACCTTAGAGGGCCTAATCCATCATTTTTCCTGGGAGGGCCATTGTGGTCCTCATGTCTGGGACTACCTTCTTTGTCTTTCTTCTTGCAGCAATGTCTCCATCATCCTGCCAGGATGTATGATCTCGCTAATCCACCTGGGGTGGAAGTCTCATTCATCCTGATTTGGAGAAAGATCTACGTTATCCTTTTCTGAGCATGATTTTTTTTTTACTTATAACTTGAGAGCTTTATTTCAGACATCCTACATGGAAGCGCGATTTCTTTAATCCTTCTGGAGAGTGTCCTCTCCACCATCCATTTGGAAAAGCTATTTCTTTTGTTTTAACTGGAAATGCCATCTCCATTACCATGACTGAGAATAATATCTCTGTCCTTCAGGTTGGAAAGGCCATCTCTGTCATCCTGATTGAGAGCGTGGTGTTCACATCACTCATAGGAACATGATATCCACCATCGTCTGGAGTCATGAACTCCATCATCCTCCTGGGAAGCACCGTTTTGTCATCTTGGCCAGGAGAGCCATATCTCTTATCCTGTGTGGGAGTGCCTTCTTCATCATCCTTCCTGCTAGCGCATCTCTGTTACCCTTCTTGAGAACAGGATATCATTCATCTTACTTGAGAGTGCTGCACACTTCATTATAACTGGGAGTGTGATTACCTTCAGCTTGCTTGGGGGTGCCGTTTACCTTATCTTGTCTTGGAGAGTGATTTCCATCATGCTCCCTTGGTTGCTATGCCTGCCATCCTGCCTGACAGCACAATCTCTGTAATTGTGTCTAGAGGAAGATCTTGGATTTACTGCCTTGGAGAGCTATCTAGGTGTTCCTGCATCATCTCCATTCCCTCTTCACGAACCTGATTCCCATCATTTTTTTTCCCCTGCGAGCTCATTCTTTGTCATCTTTTCAGGGTACATGATCTCCTAATTTCTGTGCTGGAGTGCAGTCTACAATTCCCGCCTGAGAGCGTCACTCTGTCATACTTACTGGGAGTGGGACATCATGATTCTGCATAGAAAGGTCATCTCTGTCATCCTGCCAAGGAACACAGTCTCCATAATCTTGCCTAGGAGTGATTCTTCCTCGTATGGCCTGGGAGAACAATGTCCTTGGTCATGCATAGGAGGGCCAAATGCACCATTCTGTAAGGAAGTGAGTTCTCAGACATCCTGTGTAGAATATGGTCATCATCATCCTGCCCGGAACTGTCCTTTATTCATCCCACCTGGAGGCACAGTACCCCTCACTGACCAAACCTGCCTGGCAGTGCTTGTCTGTCACACTTCTGGGAGCATGATGTACATCACCCTGCCTCAGAAGGCTGTGTCCATTGTCCTTCAAGGGAGAAACTTCTCCAGAATTTCCCTGGGAGTACATTTCCCTCATCCTGCCTGGAAGAGTAGTCCCCTTCCTCTTTACTGGGACAACCATCTCTGTCATCGTGCCTGGAATGCAAACACCATCACGTTTACAGGAAGCATGATCTCCCTTGTTCTGCCTTGGAACACCGTTTTTCTCATCCTGCCTGGTAGCCCAATATCCCTCATCGTGCCTTGCAGGGTCTTTTCTGTCATTTTGCCTGGGAGTGCCATTGTAGTCATCATGCCTGGAAGCACCTTCTTTGTCATCCTCCTGGGAGCAACGTATCTGTCCTCCTACTGTGTCCAAGGTCTCCCTGATCATCCTGCGAGGACTATTTTCTTCATCCTGCTTTGCACATGATCTCTGTCCCCCTGTGTGGGAGGATGATTTCTGTCATCCTGTTTAGAGAATGATCTCTTACATCCATCATGGGAGCACGGTTTCCTTCATCTTACTTGGGATCATTCTGTCTATGATGCTTTTTCTGTTGTTTTGCCTGAGAGTGTCGCCTCTCTCATCCTGACTCGGGGAAAGGTCTAAGTTCTTCAGGTCGCAAACCTCATTTCTATATTGTGGCTATGCAAATCCCATGCCCACTAACCCATTTTTTTAACCTAGAAATAAATGACATTTCACTAAAACTACAATCAAACCAATGCATGATTGGGGCGCCTGGGTGGCGCAGTCGGTTAAGCCTCCGACTTCAGCCAGGTCACGATCTCGCGGTCCGTGAGTTCGAGCCCCGCGTCAGGCTCTGGGCTGATGGCTCGGAGCCTGGAGCCTGTTTCCGATTCTGTGTCTCCCTCTCTCTCTGCCCCTCCCCCATTCATGCTTTGTCTCTCTCTGTCCCAAAAATAAATAAAAAACGTTGAAAAAAAAATCAAACCAATGCATGATTGTGTATGAGTTTAAAGAAAAGGAATGCCTTCTTCACCTATACTGAAAGTTATTTCTCATGCAGTATACCCACATGCATCAGCAGTGTGATAATACGTACTGAATTCACAGCACATTAGAAGTATAACTCCTCACGATAAATTGAAGTCAGGTGATGTGAATCCAAATTTAGGGACATAAAAAAAAACCCACCAAGATCATAAACATAAAAAATCTCAATTGCTAAAGACAAAACGCGACTTCATAAAACAATTGTATTATGGATACCTAAGAAAATTAATTTTCATTGTATCTTACCCTAATAAAGCCCTGATAATAATAGCACTCCACATTGTCAAGGGTGAATGACAGCCAAATACACCCCAGTGTGGAAAGTAGTAGATCATGGTTCCAGAAACGATGACAAAGAGGGAGGTCCCAGGATAAATGATGTATACAGCACTCCTAGGCAGGCATGATGAAGGATAAGGTGCTCTAAGGAAGGAGGACATGGGGAGAGTGCTCCATATCAACATTATGGAGATGGTATTCCAAGGCACGAGTGATGGGGAACACGATGGCAGCAGGATGATGTACAAGGATCTCGTAGGCAGGAATTTAGAAACTGAGATTCCCAGGCAGGTTTAAGGAGATAATGCCCCTAGGCATGCTGAAAGATGCTGTGCTCCCCAGCAGTATGACAGACATGGGAGGCCAAGGGAGCATAATGGAGATCATGCTCTGGGGCAAGATTAGGTAGACCGTGCTCCAAGGAAGCTTGAAGGAGGTCATACTCTCAGGAAAAATGAAAGACATGGTGCTCTCATGTAGAAACAATATGTCCTCCCATGAAGGAAGATGACGACTGCTGCTCAAAGGAATGATGACAGACGAGCACTCCCACATAGGACAAGGAATACTGCACTGCAAAGCAGGATGACAATATGCCATTTTCAAGCAGGATTATGGAATCTGTGTCCCCATGCAATGATGGACATAGTATTACCAGCAGGAGGTAGTTAGCCCATTTCCTGCCATGAAGCCATAAATGTTGCTTCCAACCAGTGGGGCAGAGATGGTGACCACAACCAGGGTGATGGATATGGAACCCCAAGGAAAAACAAGGTAAATCTCATTTCCAAAAAAGATGATGGAAAGGATGCTCCCAATTTGAATGAAGGAAATTGCACTCCCAAGTAGAATGACCAAAACCATACTCCCAGTCTTTAATATCAGTGATCATCCTCTAAACAGGAAGGCTTAGATCATTCTCTCAGGCAGGATGATAGAGATCATGCTACAGACAGGGTGAAGGAGGCTATCCCCCCAGCAGGAGTAGGGAGACCATGCACCCAGGTATGATAAAGGATATGGCACTCCAAGGAAGATGACAAAGAAGGTGTTCTCAGGCGAGACGGTGGCAATGGCTCTTCCAGACAAAGTGACAGATAAGCCTATCCAAACCAGCAGGCGGGATATTGCAATACAAGGCAGGATGAGGGAAATGATGCTCCAAGTAATAATGAGGGAGGTTTTCAGGGAGAAAGCAGGAAAAAACATCTTTGATCTTGGCTGCAGCAACTTCTTACTCAACATATCTCCAGAAGCAAGGGGAACAAAACCAAAAATGAACTAATGGGACCACGTAAAAAAACAAAAACAGAAGCAAACAAACAAAAACAAACAAACCAACAAACAAAAACCCTTCTGCACAGCAAAGGAAACAATCGGCAAAATTAAAAGGCAACTGATAGAATCGGAGAAGACATTTGCAAGCAGCATATCAGAGAAAGATTAGTATCCAAAATCTATAAGAACTTATCAAACTCAACACGCATAAAACAAATAATAAGTGAAGAAATGGGCAAAAGACATGAATAGACACTTCTCTAAAGAAGACATCCAGATGGCCAACAGACACATGAAAAAATGCTCAACTCCACTCATCATCAGGGAAATACAAATCAAAACCACAATGATATACCACCTTACACCCGTCAGAATGGCTAACATTAACAACTCAACAACAACAGATGTTGGTGAGGATGCAGAGAAAGACGATCTCTTTTGTATTGTTGGTGGGAATTCAAGCTGGTGCAACCACTCTGGAAAACAGTATAGAGGTTCCTAAGAAAACTAAAATTAGAACTACCCTATGACCCAGCAATTGCACTAGTAGGCATTTATCCAAGGGATACAGGGGTGCTGTTTCGAAGGGACACATGTATCCCAATGTTTATAGCAGCACTATGAACAATAGCTAAAGTAAGGAAAGAGCTCAAATATTCATTAATGGATGAATGGATAAAGAAGATATATATGTGTACACACACACACACACACACACATACATACATACATACATACATACATACATACATACATACATACACACACACACACACACAATGGAGTATTACTCGGCAATCAAAACGAATGAAATCTTGCCATTTGCAACTACGTGGATGGGACTGGACGGTATTATGCTACGTGAAATTAGTCACAGAAAGACAAAAGTCATATGAATTCACGCATAGGATGACTTTAAGAGACAAAACAGGTGAACACAAGGGAAGGGAAACAAAAATAATATAAAAACATGGGAGGGGGACAAAACATAAGAGACTCATAAATATGGAGAATCAACTGAGGATTACTGGAGGGGTAGTAGGGGGGTGAGCTAAATGGGTAAAGGGGCACTAAGGAATCTAGTACTGAAATCATTGTTGTACCACATGCTACCTAATTTGGATGTAAATTTTAAAAAATAATAATAATAGTAATAATAATAATAATAATAATAATAATAATAATAATAATAATAATAATAATAATTAATAATAATAATAATAATAATAATAATAATAATAATAATAATAAGAAGAAGAAGAAGAAGAAGATGAAGAAGAAGAAGAAGAAGAAGAAGAAGAAGGAGGAGGAGGAGGAGGAGGAGGAGGAGGAGGAGGAGGAGGAGGAGGAGGGATATTATGTTTCCTGCTAGGAAGATGGATTGGTGCTCCCAGGCAAGATGATGGGGACCACTCTTCCAGGGAGAAAGAGGGAGACATGCCCCCAGGCAAGATTCTGAAGAAGGCGCTCCTTGGCAGGATGATGGAGATGGCCTTCCTAGTCACGATGATGGATATATGTTCTCAGGGAGGATGACAGATAAGTGTTCCCAGGAGGATTCATAGAGAGCACTCCATGGCAGGATAAAAGGGATATTTCTTCCAGGCACTGAGACAGTATCTCAGGATCTGATGGATCTCAAATGGAGACAGGATCTCAGGCAAGAAGACAATGATGGCTCTACTGGGGTAAATGACAGTAAGGCATTTGAGGCGGGAAGAGGGTTACTGCGTTACCAGATAGGATGACAAATACGTTGCTCCCAGGTAGGCTGATGGAAATCATGTTCCCGACAATAGGTTGGAGAACAGGCTTCCTATCTGGATGATGGAGATGGCTCTCTCAGGTATGATGAAGGAGATCCCTCTTCCAGGCATGAGAGACGGATGCACTTGTGGGCAGCATGATATAGTGATGGTGCTCCTTGGGAAGATGATATCCATGGCCTTTCAAAACAGAATATGGTTTCTTGGTCCCAGTCAGTATGACAGAGAATGTATTCACACGCTGGAATTGTAGAAGAGCCTCCAAGGCCGGCAGTTGGAGACCATGATCCCAGACAGAATGATGGAGAGGGTGCTCCCAGTAAAATGATGTAAATAACCTTCCCAAAAGGAGATCAGAGATTACACTCCCAGACAGGAAGGGAGAGAGTGATATCCCGGGGGGGGGGGGGGGGGGTGGAATTGGACATTCTATACATGGCAAATGTGAAAGATTGTATTCCCTGGCATGATGAGGGGGCTTGTGTTCCTGGGCATTATGATGAAAATGTCCCTTCCAGACTGCAGGAAGGAGATGGAACTACCAAGGAAGATTTACAGAGATTGCAACTCCACACAGGAGGATGGACAGAGCACTCCACGGCAGGCAGGAGGATGGATAAGTACTTCCAGGCAAAAAGACACCAATGGTGCTCCAAAGGAAGATGAGGGAGACAAGGTCCAAACAGGAGGACAGGAAAAATGATAGCAGGAAGGATGAAGAAAACACTTTCCGAGGCAGGAAGTTGGAGACTTAGTATCCAGGTAGCTTGAGGGAGGTCATGTAACCAGGCAGGATGAGGGACACGGTGCTCCCTGGAAGTAAAACAGACACAGCACACCAAGAAAGCATGATGAAGATTGTGCTCCTAGAGGAGCTAACGTAGATGGCATTTGAAGGTGGGTGGAAGGAAATCACATTCCCATGTATAATAGAAGACATGGCGTTCTTGGGTACGATGAAGGATATCATGGTCTCAGGCAGGATGATGGAAACTGCACTTGCAAAAAGGAAGACAGAGAAGGTGCTCTGACACAGGATAAGACATATTGTGTTACTAGGCAAGAGAACGGCCCTTTCAGGGATGATGGAGTCTGTGTACCCAGAGTATGGTGCATATAATGTTCCCAGGCAGGGACACCATGCTCCCTGCCATGATGGGGAAGATGGCGCTTCCATCCTGAAGGACGGAGCTCATGTCCCCGGCAGGCTGGAGGAAATGGAAATCCAGGTAAAACAATACAAATAACGTTCCCAAAAAAGATTATGGAGAATATGCTCCAAAGTTGAATGAAGGAAATAACACTCTTAGGTAGGATTACTAAAAACATGTTCTGAGGCTGGATAGTGGAGATCGTCCATGAAACAGGATGACATAGATCTTGCTCACAACGGAATCACAGAGATCACTGTGCAAAGCAGGATGAAGGAGACTTCCCTCGTTCAGGTCAGGAGGACCAGGGAGACCATGCACCCAGGCAAGATTATTAATATGGTGCTCTTGGGGAAAATGAAAGATAAGGCCCTCACAGGGATTAGGAATTTTTTAATACCAGGCAGGATGGGAGAAGCAAGTGAGATCTTCTAGGATGCTGGAGTTGGTGCCCTTGGGCATAATGACAAAGTTGGCGGGTCCATGGCAAGATGAAGGTAATGACTCTTACAGGCAGGATAAGAGTGGTGCCCTCTTAGGCAAGATGTTGGAGAATATGCTGCCTGGCAGGATGAAGGAGATGGTCTTCTGAGGCAGGATGTTGGACATGGTGGTTCCAGGAAGGAAGATAGATAACCACTCGCAGGAGGGTTTGGTACACCATGCCCCAGGACAGGATAAAAGAGACCATTCTCCCAGGCACTGAGGTAGTGTGATGGAGAAGTCAGCCAAAGGAAAGGTGAAGGAGACCACTCTTCCAGGCAGGATTGAGGGAGATGAGCACCCAATCAAGATGTTGTAGAATATGCTCCCTGGCAGGATGACAGACACTGCCTTCCTAGGCAGGATGATGGAGATCATGCTCCCAGGAAGAAGACAAATAAGTGCTCCCAGGCAGTATTCAGAGAAGGTGCTTGAGGGCAAGATGAAAGAGATTCTTCTCCCTGTCACCAAAACAGGATGGTGGAGATGGCTGTCCAGAAATGATGATGATGATGATGATGATGATGATGATGATGATGATGATGATGATGATGATTATTCTGACGGGGTAAATGACTGTAAGGTGCTCTGAGGCAAGATGAGGGATATTGTGCTACACAGAAGGGTCATCTCTCAGGATGACTGAAACATTTTCAGGCAGGATAATGAGGATCATGTTCCAGACAGTATGTCTACGAACTTGCTTCCAGGGAGGGTGATGCAGTTGGTGCTGCTAACTATGATGAAGTACCTCAATCACTCTCCCAGGCAGAAAGGAGAGTGAGAATCGCTCCTAGGCAGGATGATGGAGACTGTGTTCCCTGACAGGATGACAGAGACAGCCTTTCTAGGCAGAATGTCATTTTTTTTTCCTTGCTCGCAGTCAGGATGGCAAAGAAAGCAATCTCAGCAAGTAATCCTAGACTGTGCCCCAGGGCAAGAAGTAGGGGATCGTATTATCAGGCAGAGTGACAGGAGATCACGCTCACATATAGGATGATGGAGATTGCATTCCCAGACATCATGAAAGAGGTGGCCCTCTAGGCAGGAGACTGCACAGAGCACCCATAGGCATGCAGGATGACCGATATTGTGCTGCCAAGCTGGAAGACTGAGATGCTCTCCATGGCAAAGTGGTAGGGATGGTGTTCCATGGCAGGAGGACAGGGAACATGATACCAGGAAGAATGATGGAGAAGACACTACAAGGCATGAGTCAGAGACCGAGTTCCAAGGCAGGTGAAGGAGAACATGCTCCCAAGAAAGATGAAGGACATAGCGCTCGCAGGCAGTTCAGCAGATCCCGCACACCACGGAAGCATGATGGAGATCTCATTCCAAGGCAAGATAAAGCAGGTGGTGCTCCCAGGAAAGCTGAATAAAATACACTCACAGGCATAATCAAGGACACAGCGCTCTCAGGTAGGATGAAAGGTATCGTGGTCCTAGAAAGGATGACAGTGACTGCTCTAGCAGGAAGGATGACAGAGCAGGTGCTCCTACACAGGATAAGGGATATTGGACTCCTCGGCAACCTAAAAGAATGGCTCTTTCAAGTAGGATGATGTAGTTTGTGTCCCCAGGCAATGGTGCATATCGTGTTCACTGGCAGGCTGCCTTTACAATGCTTCCTGCCACAAAGATGGAGATATTGTTTCCACCCTGAAGGACGGAGATGATGCCGCCAAGCAGAGTGATGGAGAGCATTCCCAGGTAAAACAAAAGAAATCACTTTACCATAAAGCATGATGGAGAGGACACTCCAAAATAGGATGAAGGAAATCATGCTCTGAAATAAGATGACCAAAACCACTGTCCCAGGCTGGCTTTTGGAGTTCATGCTCTAAACAGGATAACGTTTATCACACTCCTAGGCAGGGTGATGGATATCATGCTGTAAAGCAGGATTAAGGAGACTACTTTCCCACGTGGATCAAGGAAACCATGCCCCCAGGCAGGATGATGGAAACCGTGCTACAAAGAGACTGACAAAGTAGGCACTCCCAGGCATGAGGATGACAATAATGCTTCCAGGCAAATTAACAGATTCGGCCTTCCAAGGCAGACTGGCTGATATTGCATTACCAGACAGGAGGACAGAAATGGTGCTCCAAGGCAGAATAAGGGAGATTATTCATCCTGCCAAGAGGAAGCAGTTGGCACTGCCAGGCAGAACGACAGAGACGGTGGTTCCAGGCAAGAGGAGGAGGGCCATTCTTCCAGGCAAGATGAGGGAGACAACACTCACAGGTAAGATTCTGGAAAAGATGCTCCCAGGTAAAATGACTGATACAGACTCCCTAGGCAGGATGCTAGTGATTGTGCTCTGAGGCTGGATTACCATGATTGCTCCACAAGGGTAAATGACTGTAGGTCACTCCGTGGCAGGATGTGAGATATTGTGCTATCAGGTAGTATGAGGAAAACGCTGCCAGACAGGTTGACAGAGATCATGTTCCAGACAGTATGTGTCATACCTCGTTTCCACGCTGGATTACCCTGTAGTTCCAAAATAGGATGAAGGACATCACTCTCCCAGGCAGGACAAGGGAGAAGCACTCCTAAGCCAGATGAAAGAGAGAGTACTCCCTGGCGGGATGATAGAGGTGGTCTTTCTAGTCACGATGACAATTTCTTTCTCCCTGACAGCATGAGGCAGAAGGCACTGTCAGGCAGGAGTTGTAGTCTTCACTCCAAGGTGGGAAGTAGGAGATCATGATCCCAGTCAGGGTGACAAAGAGGGTGCTCACAGGCAAAATGATGGAAATCACATTCCCAAAAGGAGAAAATGCTCCCAGGCATGAAGACCAGGATTGCTCTGCCAATTAATATGTTGGAGATCCTCTTCTAGGTAGAATGCCAGAGATCACGCTGCCAGGCATGTTGAGGGAAATTGCATTTCAAGGCATCAAGAAACAAATCACCCTTACAGGCAGGAAGACAGAGCCAGCACTTCCACGGACGATGGAAGAAATAAGGCCTCCAGGCAGGGGGACCTACACAATACTCCTAGCCAGGCAAAATGGTGGATATAGTGCTCCCAGGGAGTAAACCCGAGACGGCGCCTAATGGCAAGGTTGATGAATATGGTGTTCCAAGGCAGGGTGACATGTAACACGATACCAGAAATGGAGACGTTGAAGGCGCTCCCAGGCAGGATTTCGAGACTGAGTCCCCCCAACAGGTTGAAGGAGATGATGGTCCCAGGCAGAAAGCAGGACATAGGGCTTCTGGGAAATATGAAAGCAGACACACCAAGGGAGCATGATGGAGTTCACAATTGACAGGAGAAGATAGTCAGTGCTCCTAGTCAGTTTGAAGGAAATAGGACTCCCAGGCATAATGAAGCACTTGTAGCTCTCAGGTAGGGTGAATGATACCATGCTCTCAGAAGGGATGATGGAGATCATCTCTCAAAAAGGATGGTGGAGAAATGGCTCCTACAGTGACATTGCGCTCCTGGGCAAAATAACAGAATGGCACTTTCAGATGGGATGATGGGGTTTATGTCCCTAGGTAAGAGTGGGTATCGTGTTCCCATTCAGTATGCAGATACCATGCTCCCCACCACAATGACGGAGCTTGAGCTCCTACCCTGAAGGACGGAGGTCATGCCCCAGTAAGCACTCCCAGGTAAAAGAACAGAAAGCATGTTCCCAAAAAGTATGAGGGAGAGGATGCTCCCAAGTAGGACGAAAGAAATAGCACTCCTAGGAAGGATGACAAAAAACACAGTTCCATGGTGGATGTTGGGGATCGTCATCTGAACAGGATGGAGAGCATGCTTCCAGAAAGGATGACAGATCATGCTATAAGGCAGGATGAAGGACACTGAACTCCTTCAGGTCAAGAGGGAGAGGGAGACCATCCACCCAGGCAGGATGACAGATATGGCTCTCCCAGGCGAAATGTCGATAAAGACTCTGAAGCAGGATGAGGGACATTGCACTGCCAGGCAAGATGAGAGAAATGGTGCCCTAAGGTGGAACGCGGGAGATGGTGCTTTCTGCCAGGATGAAAAGGATTTGGTCCTCCTGGGCAGAATGACAGAGTTGGCGGTTCCTTGCAAGATGAAGGGGACCATTCTTCGAGGCAAGATGAAGGAGACGTGTTGCCAGGCAAGGTATTGGGGAAGATGCCCTCTGGCGGGATGATGCAGACGACAATCTGAGGCAGGATGGTGGAGACTGCATTTTCTGGAAGGACGAATAAGCACCCCCATGCAGGATTCGTAGATGACTCTCCATGGCAGGATGAAAGAGATCATTGTCCCAGGTACAGAGGCAAGAAGAGGGTGATGGTGTTCCCAGGCAGGATGATGGTGATTGCTCTACCAGCATCAATGACCATAAGGCACTCTGAGGCATGATTAGGGATTTTATGCTACCACGTAGGGCGGCCAAAACAGCACTCCCAGGAAGGTTGATGGAGATTGTGTTACATGCAGTACATCGGAGAACTTACCACCAGGCACGATGATTGTTGGTGCTCCTAAGCATGATGACTGGTCATATTTCTCCCAGGCAGGAAGAAGGAGAATGCTCCCAGGCAGGAAGACATGGATCGGTGCCCCCGTAAAGAGGACGGAGACAGTGTTTCTCGGTATGGAGATGGATTTGCACTCCCAGTAAGTATGATGGAGTAGGGACTTTCAGGCAGGAATCATAGTGTGTTACACAACAGGAAGTAGGAGATTCTGCTCCCAGATGGGATGACAAAGAGGGCACTACCAGGCAAAATAATGGAAGTCAATTTCCCAAAAGGATAAGAGAAATGACTTTCCCTACAGGGACACTGAGACCCATGCCCAGGAACTACGTTGGAAATCTTCCCTGAGGCAGAATGACAAGATTGTGCTCCCAGGCATGATGAGGGAGGTTGCAATCCCAGGCATGATGAAGGAGATCACCAATCCAGGCAGGCAGAAGGAGAGAGCACTTTGAAGGAGGAGGAGAGATCACCCATGGAGGAAGGATGACATACAAATAATTTCTAGGCAGACAGGATGACAGATATAGTGCTTCCAGGTAGGGTTACTGAGATGGTCCTCCATAGCATGTTCATGGAGAAGTCGTTCCAAGATAGAATTACAGGGACTATGATAACAGGAAGGATGACATAGAAGGCTCTCACAGTCAGACTGTCAAAAGCAGAATTCCCAGGCTGGTTGAAGGAGGCAAGATGAGAGGGAAATTCTCCTAGGCGAGATGACAGAGACAGTGCTTCCTGAGCAGATGCCATATACAGCCTTTCAAGGCAGGACAAGGGTTTATCACTCCCAGTCACTATGACACAGAAGTGACTCTCAGGCAGGAACTGGACTGTGCTGCATGCTGGGGATTGGGAGTTTATGCTCCCAGAAAGGATGACCATGATGATGTTCCCAGACAAAATGACATGAATTAGATTTCCAAACGGAGAACAGAGATGATATTCTCCCAGGCAAAAAGACTGAGATCACTCTCCCGGGACATATGTCAGAGATCTTCCTCAGGGCACAATGACAGAATGCATGCTCCCAATCATGAGAGGGAGATTGATTTCCATGGCATGATAAAGGATATGGCCTTTCCCAGAAGGAGGACGTACTCAGCACTTTTAGGAAGACAGGATGACAGGCATACTGCTCCCAAGGCAGTAGAACGCGTACAGACTTAAGGGCAGGATGATGGAGATGGCATTCCACGGCAGCATGATGGAGAAAAGGATACTAGGAAGGATGATGTAGAAGGTGCTCCCACACAAGATATCAGAGACTGAGTCCAAGGCAGGTGAAGGAGATTGGGCAACCGGTGATCCACGGCAACTGATGGAGATGGAGTTCTGAGGCAGGATGACAGGGAACAGCATACCAGGAAGGATGACTTAAAGGGTGCTCCTAGGCAGGATGTTGATGACTGAGACCAAGGCAGGTTGAAGGAGATCCTATGACCAGGCAAGATAAAGGACGTGGTGCACCAAGGGAGCATGACAGAGATTGGGCTCTGAGGCAGGAAAAGGTAGAAGGCACTCCCAGGCAGGTGGAAGGAAATCACACTCTCAGGATAATGAGGACACTGCTCTCTCAGGTAGGATGAAGGATATGCTTCTCTAGGCAGGATTATGGGGATGACACTCACAAAAAGGATGATGGACATGGTGCTCCTACACAGGATAAGGGATATTGCTCTACTATGCATGATAGCAAAAGGGCGCTTTCAGGAAGGATGGTGGAGTTTGTGTCCCAAGTGGTTGGTGGATATCCTGTTCCCTGGCAGGATGCAGAGATCAAACACCCTGTCACAATGACAGAATGGCATTTCCACCCTGAAGGATGGAGATCGTGCCCCATGCAGGCTAGTGGGATGGCACTCCCAGGTAAAACAAAACAAATCATGTACCTCTCCCCCGCCAAAAAAAAAAAAAAAAAAAAAAAAGACGATGGAGAGGGCACTCCAAAATAGGATAAAGGAAATCATGCTCTCAGGTAGGATGACTGAAAACAGGCTCCCAGACTGGAAGTTGGAGATGGTCTTATAAATAGGATGATGTACATTTTGATCCCAGGAAGGGAGACAGAGAGCATGCCGAAAAACAGGATGAAGGTGACTACCCTCATTCGTGACCACACAACCAGGAACATTGATGGATATGGTGCTGTCAGGCAAAAAGGCATATAAGGACTTCCAAGCAGGATGAGTACATTGCACTACCAGGCAAAATGAAAGAAACGGTGCTCCAAATGAGATTCAGCTTCCTGCCAGCATGACATATTTGGCGCTCCTGGACAGCATGACAGAGTTGGAGGTCCCAGGAAAGATGGAGGTGACTCTTCTTCCAGGCAGGATGAGGGAGACAGGCTCCCAGGGAAGATGTTGGCAGAAATGTTCGCTAGAAGGATGACAGAGTTGGCATTCTGAGGCAAGATGATGGAGATCACACTCCCAGGAAGGGTGAGGGATACGTGCTCCAGGCTGGGCTGTAAGAAAATGTCCCAGGGCAAGAAGAAAGAGATTATCCTAAATTCAACCAAGGCACAATGGACAGATGTGCTCCCAGGCAAGATGCTGGAGAAGATGCTCCCTGGCAGGATGTCAGAGATGACGTCCTAGGCAAGATGTGGGGATATACCTCCAAGGAAGGATGACAAAAGAACTCCCAGGCAGGAACCATAGACAGAACTCCAGGTCAGGATGAAACACATCCTTCTCCCTGGCACCCAGACAGGATGATGGAGGCAGATCTCCCAGGCAGTATGAGGATGATTGCTCTAGCAGTGTAAACGACCATAAGGCGCTTTGAGGCAAGATGAAAGATATTGTGTTACCAGGTAGGACGACTGAAATGGAGCTCCTGGGCAGGATGATAAGGATTGTGTTCCAGACAGTATGTCTCAGAAATTGCTTTCAGGTAGGATGATGCATTTGGAGCTCTTAATTATGACTGGCATTGCTATCTCAGGCAGAATGAGGTAGAATTGCTCCTAGGCAGGCTGGTGGAGACCGTGTTCCCTGGCAGGATGACAGAGGCAGCCTTTCTAGGCATAACGATGGTTTCTTGCTCTCGGCCAGTATTAAGGAGAAGGCACTTTCAGGTAGGAATTGTAGACTGTGCTCCAGGGTGGGAATTAGGAGAACGTGCTACTAGGTACGATTAGAAAGAGGGAGCTCCAAGGCAAGATGATGGAGATCTGTTCCCAAAAGGATAAAGGAGACAATGATCCCATTCAGGACGACCAAGAATGCTCTCCAAGATAAGAAATTGGAGGTATCCCTTCAGACAGAATTACAGAGATCGTGCTTGTAAGAAGGATTATGGGTTTGCATTCCCAGGCATCATGAAGGAGAGTACCCTTCGAGGCAGGAGGATGGATACAGGACTCCTAGGCAGGCAGGATGTCAGATATTGTGCTGCCAGACCAGAGTATAGACATGGTGCTCCATGGAAAGATGATGGAGACTGTATCCCAAGCCGGGATGATGGGGAACATGATACCAGCAAATATGACATAGAAGGCACTCCCAGGCAGGATGTCAGCGACTGACTTCCCAGGCAGGTTTAAGGAGATTGTGCTCCCAGATAGGATGAAGGTAAGGTACAACACTCAGAGGCAGTACAGCAGAGACAGCAATCCAAGGGAGCATGATGTGGATCATGATCAGAGGCTGGCTAAGGTAGATGGTGCTCCCAGGAAAATTGAAGGAAATCATACTGCAAAGTATAATGAAGGGCAAGGCGCTTTTAGGTACGATGAATGATTTCATGCTCTCAGGCAGGATAATAAGGATGAGCTCACAGAAAGAATGATGGAGAATGCACCGCCACACAGGATAAGAGATTTTGCACTCCTACACAGGATGACAAAATGGTGATTTCAGGCAGGATGAGGTAGTTCATATCCCCAGGCAATGGTGGATAACGTGATCTCAGGCAGGTTGAAGATACCATGCGTCCCACCATTATGATGTGCATGGCGCTTCCAACATGAAAGACAGAGATCATAGCTGCAGGCATGGTGACAGAGATGGCACCCCAAGGTAAAACAACAAAAATCGCATTCAAAAAAAAAAAAAAAAGACTAGGGACAGGAAGCTCCCAATTAGGATGAAAGAAATCAGGCTACCAGGCTGTATGCCAGACTTCATCCCCTATACAAGATGTCATAGGTTGTACTCCCAGGAAGTATGACAGAGATCACACCGGAAAGCAGAATGAAGGAGACTGTCCTCCCAGGAGGATCAGGGATACCTCACATTCATGCAGGATGAAGGATACCGTGCTCCCAGGATGATGACGTAGACAGTGCCAGCAAACATGACAACCACAATGGTGCTCCCAGGAAAAATGGTGGAAATGGCCTTCAAGGCCATTCAACGTGAGTGATGGATACTGTGCTACCAGGCAGAATGAGAGAAACAGTGGCTGAGAGCAGAATGAGGGAGACCTTGCTTCCTCTCTGAATGATGGAGTTGGCACTCCCAGGCAGGATGGCAGAAATTTAGGTCCCAGGAAAGATGTAGGGGACCACTATTCCAGGAAGGATTAGGGAGTTGCATGCCTAGGCAAAATGCTGGAGAAGATGCTTTCTGGAAGGATGTCCCAAGGTGTCTTTCCTAGGCAGGATGATGGAGATCGGGCTCCCAGGGAGATTGAAAGATAAATATTCGCAGCAAGATTTGGTAGACGATGCTCCAGGGGAAGATGAAAGAGAATCTTCTTGCAGGTAGCAAGGCAGCAATAGGGAGATGGTGGCCCCATGTAAGATAAAGGATTTAAATTACGTTTTTCTCATTCAATTAGCAGATATGGATTTTCCACAGATTGTCAGATGCACAGATGGCTACCAACGTGTGACAGGTGAGTTGGGGTGATTCATTATTTCCAGCTGGTCTCATTTCAGTAGGAGTGTCTCTATTATTGCCTAATAACTAAGAATCAGAACACCCAAATCAAGCAAACATAAATAAAATAATAAGGCCAGTCACATCAGTGGTGTTACCCACGTTCATCATT